>NC_063162.1:48416615-48441131 GCF_023159225.1 Perognathus longimembris pacificus | reverse complement strand
TCTTTAAGTTGCCAAAAGGACAACATAAGAGGAGATTTGGTTAATTAAGGTGATTCTAAAGAATTAGTTACTGAATTATCTGCCTGTGGTTTAGAATGTGATTTTGTTTGCTTCAGAGTAAAGCTGCATAACTAGGTAATCATTTTCTTCTGAACCTTTTTGCCCATATACTCCTATATGATGTGACTGGATATTATTAAAGTTGCTTCTACTTTGAGCTGAGCACTGGTGGCTCATACCTGTAATACTAGGTACTCAGGAGACTGAGATCTGAGAATCATGGCGGGAAGCCATGAGACTGGTGATTAGTCTCCAATTAATCACCAAAAAACCACAGGTGGAGGTATAGGTCAACTGGTAGAGTGCCAGCCTTGAGTGAAAAATCTAATAAAGAGTATACTGCCTCAGTGCTTCCCCCCCACTTCTCCTTTGAGGAAAGCTGAAAGCTTTAATCAAATTTTCATTTTGAAAGAATAAACAACTGGGGGCTGGGGATATGGCCTAGTGGCAAGAGTGCCTGCCTCATATACTTGAAGCCCTGGGTTCGATTCCCCAGCACCACATATACAGAAAATGGCCAGAAGTGGCGCTGTGACTCAAGTGGCAGAGTGCTAGCCTTGAGCAAAAAGAAGCTAGGGACAGTGCTCAGGCCCTGAGTCCAAGGCCCAGGACTGGCAAAAAAAAACACAAAAAACACACAATTAAAAAAGTTTACCATTTTCTGAGGTTTCCCATTACTACTTTTTTTTTTTTTTTTTTTTTTTTTTTGGTGCCAGTACTGGGGCTTGAAGTCAGAGACTCTTGCTCTTGCTTAGCTTTTTCTCTTAATGATGGTCCTCTACCACCTTGAACTATACCTCCACTTCCAACTTTTTTCTGGTTGATTGGAGACGAAAGTCTTTTGGATTTGTCTGCCTATGCTACTTTGAATCTTGATCCCTAGTTTTGGTTTTTTGTTTTTGGCGTTCCTGGTGCTTGAACTCAGGGCCTGAGCACTGTCTTGAGCTTCTTTTGCTCAAGGCCAGTGCTCTACAACTTGAGTCATAGCAGCACTTCCGTTTTTTGTTTTTTTTTTAATTTGGTGCTGAGGAATTGCACCCAGGGCTTCATGCATGCAAGGCAAGCATTCTACCAGTAAGCCACATTCCCAGCCAAGAAAATGAGAATTTTTGCCTTAGAGATTTTTAGGTTTACTGCTAAAGAGAAGGAATTATGATGTAGCTTTCCTACATTTTCTTGGTCCAGATACACAATGGATTAGTTATGTTCAAATAAATCTGTGTTATCCAAATGAGTTCTGAGTAAGCTTCCAGATTCATTTTTATGTTACCTGAAGTCTGAATTCTTAGTTTCTCATAGCAGTGCTTTGATATGATCATTACATGTTTAATTAAGTTGAATTTATATCTTAAAAGTAGGAATTTTGACCAGAAATCTTGGAAATTTTCCTAGTTATATTGATTATTTTAACAATTTACTCAGAAGATTGTTTGATAGCATCCTTATGGAGTTTTAAGTATAATAGTCCCTAAGAAAGAGTTAAATGTCTCTTCTCAACTTCTTGCCTCATGGGTCACAAACCCCACCATCACCTCTTTGTTTAGAACTATTAACAACATATAGCAAAACACAGAATGTAAACCATTGGTTAATTAGAGTGTTTAAATATGAAATTTAGTAAGCCACACAAATATTTTACAAGTTGATTGTAACATATCCTACTATGACCATTCATGCCAGGCTCTCTCTACCCCCCCCCCCCATCCACGTGGTAGGGGGTCCTGGGCTTGTCTGTCTCTTCCGTGTGGGATCCATACTCGCTCTCTCACGTCTCCTGGCCAGTAGAGATTAATCGCGGAAGCGGGGTCCCAATGTAGCCTCAGTTCGCATGTGGTTGCGAGACCCCGTGTCCCCCAGCCCAAGGAAAGACATGAGTGCGTGGGAATCCCGGAGAAAGCCTCTGGGGCGTTGTTTTATTAAAATGAGGAGCCAACAGATATACCACCAAAGGCGGGCACAGGAGAGGGGCTACAGGTTAGCTACAAGTGCTGTCCCTCAAGTGATGTCAGGGGACTTCCTCTATGGGCGGAGACCCAGCCCCCCAAGGATTGGGTTTCTGGGATCCCCCACCATTGCACACGTGCTGGCCCCCAGGTGCAGGGAGGCTTCTCTTCCTGTTAAAGGCGGAAGGGGAGGGGCGGGCTAAAGCCAGCTGTGGCCTCTTAAAGGCACAGCTGTCCCCAACACATTCAGACAAATCTACCCAAAAGATCATTTGACCTAGGACTGGGAATGTAGCTTAGTGGCAGAATGCTTGCTTGCCATGCATGAGGCCCTGGGTTTGATTCCTCAGTACCACATAAACAAACAAAACAAAGATCATTTGACCTAATGTTCTGAATGGTACATTGATAATATGTATCTAGTTTTAGATAATGCAGTGGCCCCTTGTTGAGTTAGTCCAAGGAAAATCTGATTTGTGGCATTAAAACCACTTCTGGGAGGTATTTCCTAAGAGATCTTTGATGGAAGAATCTTCTGAAAGTGAAAACTCTTGTCTGTACCAGGAAGGGATGATAGAACCTCTATTCCCTTGACTGGTTGGTACAGTGTTGAACCCTTTATTCATCTAAGAGGGACTCTAGAGAACAGTCTACAACATTTGGTTGTTTACTTTTCTTTTTTCTTCTTCTTTTTTGTCAGTCCTGGAGCTTGAACTCTGGGCCTGGGCCCTGTCACTGAGCTCTTCAGCTCAAGGCTAGTATTCTACCACTTTAAGCCTCAGTGCCACTTCTAGTATTGTGGTGGTTAATTGGACGTCAGTTTCATGAACTTTCCTGCCTGGGCTGGCTTTGAACCAAGATCCTTAGATCTTAGCCTCCTGAGTAGCTAGGATTACAGGTGTGAGTCACTGGCGCCCAGTTGTTTCCTTTTCTAGAGCAACATATTGTTACCTTACTATAAATTAGAATTTTATAAGCTGGAGATGAAAAATTGAAGATATTAGATTTTGTGGGACACACCCTGAGACAGTACAAGTATAGAAGGGAAGTTGTTTTTCAATGTCTTTGGACTGAGGAAATGTCTTGAGACCTTTTCAGAAAAGAAGTTGCTTGTGATGAATTGGTAACAGTCTTAGGGGATCAAAGGCTATATTTTGGGACTTCATAACTCTGGGATTGTGTTGAATTTCTGGTATTTTCACTGTCTAATCAAACCAAGAGATTTATTTTTCTTTTTGGTCTTTTTTGTTATGTTGGGAGTTTATTAAATATTTGTTTTTCCCTCTGAAGTATTTCTCCATCATGCAATACTATGCAAATATTAAATAATTGGGCTATAGTGTGTAAACTCTTCAATTTTAGGTAGCTTTGTTTGCAAATTCTCTTTCTTCTTCCTTCCTTTTTTTTTTTTTTTTTGCCAGTCCCAGGGCTTACAACTTAGAGCCTGAGCACTGTCCTTGGCTTTCTTTTGCTCAAGGCTAGCACCCTACCTCTTGAGCCACAGTGCCACTTCTGGCTTTTTCTGTGTATGTGGTGCTGAGGAATTGAAACCAGGGCTTCATGCATGCTAGGCAAGCACTCTGCCCCTAAGCCACATTCCCAGCCCTTTTTTCCCCCCCTCCTCCTCCTCTTCTTCTTCCTCCTCCTCCTCTTCCTCCTCCTCCCCCCCTCCTCCCCCCTCCCCCCCCTCCCCCCTCCTCCTCCTTTTAATTTTTTTGTTGGTCCTAGGCCTTGAACTCAGGGCCCAGGCACTGTCTCTGAATGTCTTTTGCTGAAGGCTAGTGTTCAACTACTTAAGCCACAGCACCACTTCCAGCTTTTCCTGAGTAATTTATTGGAGATAAGAGTCTTACAGACTTTCCTGCTTCGGCTGGCTTTGAACAGCAATCCTCAGATCTCAGCCTTCTGAGTAGCTAGGATTACAGGCATGAGCCACTGGCTCCCAACAAACTCTTTTTTTTTTTTTTTTTGGCCAGGCCTGGGGCTTGGACTCAAGGCCTGAGCACTGTCCCTGGCTTCTTTTTGCTCAAGGCTAGCACTCTGCCACTTGAGTCACAGCGCCACTTCTGGCCATTTTCTATATATGTGGTGCTGGGGAATTGAACCCAGGGCCTCATGTATACAGGGCAAGCACTCTTGCCACTAGGCCATATCCCCAGCCCTCCCAACAAACTCTTAATTTTGTACATTTATTTTGAAAATTATAAATAGGTTTCTAATGCAGATAGGTTAATTTGATTTGTTTTGTTCTGTTTTTGTTGCCAGTCCTAGGACGTGGACTCAGGGCCTGAGCACTGTCCCTGGCTTCTTTTTGCTCAAGGCTAGCACTCTACCTCTTGAGCCACAGCGCCACTTTCAGCTTTTTTCTATATATGTGGTGCTGAGGAATCGAACCCAGGGCTTCATGTATACGAGGCAAGCACTTTACCACTAGGCCATATTCCCAGCTAGATTAATTTGAAATTGTGGATGAGATGGAATTTATTTTAGAGGCTGAAAGGTAAAGGATTAGAAAAACCATATATTTTGTTGTTATTGTTCACTGTGGGCTTGAACTCAGGGCTTGGGTACTGTTCCTGAGCTTTTGTGCTCAAGGCTAGCACTCTACCACTTTGAGCCACAGCTCCACTTCTAATTTTCTGGTGGTTAATTGGAGGTAAGAATCTCACCAACTTTCCTGCCTGGGCTGGCTTCAAACTGTGATCCTCAGATCTCAGCCTCCTGAATAGCTAGGATTACAGGCATGAGCCTGTACCAGCACCTGGCATAACCATAGGTTTTGTTTGTTTGTTTTTGCCAGTCTTAGGGCTTGGACTCAGGGCTTGAGGACTGTCCCTGGCTTCTTTTTTGCTCAAGTCTAGCGCTCTACCACTTGAGCCACAGTGCCCGCTTCCAGCTTTGTCTGTATATGTGGTGCTGAGGAATTGAACCCAGGGCTTCATGCATGCTAGGCGAGCATTCCACCAACATTCCCAGCCCATAACTATAGCTGGGGCTTAAACTCAGGCCCTGAGCACTGTCCCTAGCTTCCTTTTTGCTCAAGGGTAGCACTCTACCACTTGAGCCATGGCACTACTTCTGGCTTTTACTATATATGTGATGCTGAGGAATCCAACCCAGTGCTTCATGCATGCTAGGCAAGCACTCTACCACTAGGCCACATTCCTAGGCACCCCCCCCCCCTTAGTTTTTAAGAGATAGTCTTGTATCTGGGTGGGAGAGAAAGGAAAGGAATGGTGATTCTATGCAGGTATAAACTTGGGAAGGTACTATCAGTGTGTCTGGATCTTCCTATGGGATGCATCTTTCTGTTTCCCACTTAAAATATTTTTTATAGGTTATGAAAATAATGTAATTCATAAAGGAACTAGATTCTTGGTATTTTAATAAGATAAAAACAAAGATACAAAGATTAGATAGAAAATGAAGTTGCCATTATTTTCAGGTGACGTGATTGACTATCTTTAAAAAAAAAAATCCTAGGCCTGATGATATGTGGTAGAGCACTTGCTTACATGTCTGAGGTCCTGGTTTTATCCTCATCTTCATCTCTCTCTCACGTTCTCTCTCTCTCTCTCTCTCTCTCTCTCTCTCTCTCACTCACACACACACACACACACACATACACACACAGACACTAGCGCAAAGTGTTTGGGGACTGTGGAACATACCTTGTACTTAGGCTAGCTACTTAGGGGTCTGAGGGAGGAGGATTCTTGGGTCCATGATTTCAAGGCCAGCTTGGGCAACATAGCAAAACTTCCCTTCCACATATCAAACAAACAAACTTGTGGCTAGGGTAGGAATCAAGTTGTAGAATGTTTGCCTTGTAAGCTTGAGGCCCAGAGCTCAAGCCCCAATATGGTTGCACTGGGGGAACAACAATTAAAAAAATCCAACATGTTCTTGAAACCTCATTGTAAATGGAATCATTTGGTTTGTATTTTGTTTTACTATTGTTGTCTTTATTTGTTTGGCTTTTGTGCAAACAGTTACATGTTCAGTAGATCCCTTCTGCTCACGTATTATTATTATTATTTTAATCACTTTCACATATTATTTACCAGACCAAATCATCTTGTCTTTTGAACCACAAGGAAGTACCATCCCATTGTGATCCTCAGGATGAGGAAAACCCAGAAATATTTGGCAAACAGTAATAGTAACCATCATACTTTACTAGACATCAAAAAAATCTTAACGCTGGTTCATGCCAGTATTCCTAGCTACTTGGAAATCTGAGATTGTTGGTATCATAATTCTATGTCAGCCCAGGAAGAAAGAAGTTCACAAGGCTGCTTTTCTTTTTTTTTAAATTAAATTTTATTGATAAGGTGATGTACAGTGGGGGTACAGTTACATAACAAGGTAGTGAGTACATTTCTTGTCATATTTGTTACACCCCCCCCTCATTTTTCTTTCCCTTCCCTAGTTCAGATAAGCATATATACAATATCCAGTGTACCAAAATCATACACAGTAACCACAGGGGGTAGGCCAAAGAATTCACCTAGTACATTAAACATAATGACAACAATAAAATCCTCCTGTTTCCATCTCTTGGAGTTCATTTTGCTTAGCCTCATCATATATAATCATATGTACATAGCTGTTGAGCTATTGTGATCCTGTGATAGGTCTATCCTAGACCTTCTTATGTTTAGTAATTGTTTGGTTTTAGAGATATACTGTAAAGTCGCGACCAAAACATGTGGAAATACCATTTGAAAAGAAGTTTGTCATTTTACAGACATGTTCTCTACTGTTCTCCCCTTCCCACAAACAACCACATATCAGGGAGACCATGCACCTTTGTTCTCTGTGTTCTAGGCTTGTCTTGCTCAACATTATTTGTTCAAGATCTGACCATTTCCCTGCGAATGCCATTATTTTTTATCATTTCTAACTGCTGTATTCCATTGTGTACAGGTACCACATTCTTTGGATCCATTCATCTGTAGTAGGGCATCTGGGTTGTTTCCATATTTTGGCTATTGTGAATTGTGCAGCAATAAACATGGATGTGCAGGTGTCTTTGTGGTATCCTGGATCCTGTTGTTCAGGATAGATGCCTAGGAGTGGTATGGCTGGGTCATAGGGTATGTCTATGCTGAGTTTTTTTTTGTTGTTGTTGTTTTTTGGCCAGTCCTGGGCCTTGGACTCAGGACCTGAGCATTGTCCCTGGCTTCTTTTTGCTCAAGGCTAGCACTCTGCCACTTGAGCCACAGCACTCCTTCTGGCCGTTTTCTGTATATGTGGTGCTGGGGAATTGAACCCAGGGCTTCATGTATAAGAGGCAAGCACTCTTGCCCCTAGGCCATATCCCCAGCCCTATGCTGAGTTTTTTGAGGAACCTCCATACTGTTCTCTAGAGTGGTTTTACTAGTTTACACTTCTACCAACAGTGGAGAAGGGTTCTTCTTTCTTCGCATCCCCTCCAGCACTTGTTGCCTGAGTTCAGAGTATAGGCTATTCTAACTGGAGTGAGGTGGTATCTCAGGGTTGTTTTTTATTTGCATTTCCTTTACTGCCAGGGATGTTGAACATTTCCTCATATGTTTCTTTGCCATTTTTATTTCTTCTCCTGTGAAGTCTCTCTTTAGTTACTTTGTCCATTTAATAATTGGTTTACTGGGTTTGGAGGGGGCTAGTTTTTTGAGTTCTCTGTAGATGATGGATATTAGGCCTTTGTTGCTGTGCTAGTGAAGATCCTTTCCCATATGGTTGGCTGTCTTTCTAGTTTAGTGTCTTTAACTGTGCAGAAACTTTTTATTTTGTAGTAGTCCCATTTGTCGAGTCTCTCCCCTCTCTGTTGTGCCCCTGGGACTCTGTTTAGGAAGTTCCTGCCTATAGGCATAAGTTCTAGTGTCTCTCCAACTCTGTACAAGGCTGCTTTTCAATGAACTGGTAGCCTAGCCTAACTAGAGGTTAAGCTTAGGTGGGTCTCACCCAAGCATGTACCTGGGTAGGAAGTGAGACCCTATCTGAAAAATAACAAATAGCAAAAAGCAGGGCTGGAGGCATGGCTCAGTGATAAGAGTGCCTGTTTAGTAAATGCCTGTTTAGCAAACTTGAGGTCTGGAGCTCAAGCTCTAGTACTGCCAAAAATATGCATAAATAAATAAAAGTATAAATGTAGTTTAGCTGGCGGGGTGTTAGCGCATGTCTGTAATCTCGCTACTCAGGAGGTTGTGACCTGGAGGACTGTGGCTTGAAGACAGTCAAACAGAAAAGGTCTCAAGACTCTGTCTACAATTAACCAGCAAAATTCTTTATTTTATTTTTTTATTTTTGGTGCTGGTATTGAAGCTTTGTGCTTTGGCATGACTTTTTTTTTTTTTTTTTTTGGCCAGTCCTGGGCCTTGGACTCAGGACCTGAGCATGAGCACTGTCCCTGGCTTCTTCCTGCTCAAGGCTAGCACTCTGCCACATGAGCCACAGCGCCCCTTCTGGCTATTTTCCATATATGTGGTGCTGGGGAATCGAACCGAGAGCTTCATGTGTTGGAGGCAAGCACTCTTGCCACTAGGCCATATTCCCAGCCCCTTGGCATGACTTTTTTCCACTCAAGGCTGTAGTTCTACCTCTTGAGCCTGGGGTTTATTTTTTCAGGCCAGCTTTCAACTTTGAGATCAAGCTGTTGGTCATTAGAGGACTGGGAGGAGAGAAAGGAATAGGGAGGGTTGTTTTGAGAAGATATAGATATGCTTATAATATATGTATAATCATGTATATCTGAAGTACCATTGTGAAACTCCTTGGTATAATTAGTATACACTTAAGAAAATTAAGAAAATGAATGATGGAAATAAAACAGGCTCCAATGGAGGGCACCAGTGTATTTGTGTGGCTAATGGAGAGTGTGTACAAATGAAAATGGTTGATATAAGGAAATCTGCTTAAATTGTTTCAAGAGGGAGACAGAAATATAGAAAGGGGAGATTGATCAAATACATTGCTTATATGTGTAGGAATGTCACAATGACACCTCCAAATGTATAACTAATATTTTTTAATAAAAAGTTTTAGAAGAAACAGAATTCAAGCTCATGACTGACAAAAACAAAACAAAACACCAGAGAGAAAAAATACTGACCTCAAAGACAGGGAAAGACTTACTAAATAAGACATGAGCCAAGTGTGGTAGCTTAAGACAGTAATCTTACTTACTTGGGGGCAGAGATTGATGGGTAATAGTTCAAGGCTAGTCTCGGCATTATGAAACTCCATCTCAATTAATGATTGGGCATGTTGGTGCACATCTAGCTATAGAGGAAGCAAAATGTCTGAGTGCATTGGCATGTGCCTGTCATCTCAGTGACACAAGAAAGCACAGCTAGGAGAATCACAGTCCAGGCCAGCTTAGAAATGAAGCGAGGAACTACATTGAAAATAACCAACACACGAGTAAGTGTGACTCAAATGGTAGAGCACCTGTCTTACAAATGCAAGGTCTTGAGTTCAATTTCTTCTAATACACACACACACACACACACACACACACACACACACACACATACACAGTAGACATAAGAAGTATAATGCTAAAAACTGATATACTTTACTATAGAAAAATTACAAATTTCTCTTCACCAAAAGACTCCATAGAGAGGAAAGAGATAGGCTATAAACTGGGAGAAAAGATCTAAACTACATATATAGCCTTACAAAGGATTAATATCTGGGTAGAATTCCTGAGAACTTCAATAAAGAATAAGTCAAGGGAAAACTGGGTCAAGATGCAGGTTATTTCTCAGAATAGGATACCCAGTTGATGTCAAAGCATATGTATGATGCTTATTCTAATGAAGAGTCTAAGAAATAAAAATTGAACCAAACTTTTCTTGTTGATAAGAATTTAAATATCAGCTGGGCACTGGTGGCTCATGCCTATAATCCTATCTACTCAGGAGGCTGAGATCTGAGGATCTTGGTTCAAAGCCAGCCCAGCAGGAAAGTCCACGAGACTGTTATCTCCAATTAACCACCAGGAAACCGGAACTGGTGCTGTCGTTCATTGTGGTAGAGAGCCAGCCTTGCGCTGAAGAGCTCAGGGACAGCTCCCAGGCCCAGAGTTCAACTCCCATGACTGACAAAAAACAAAAACAAAAAGAGTTTAAATATCTGATAAACTTGGTACCAAAAAGGTATAATCATGAGAATTTCATACACTACTGGTTAGAATAGCAATTGATACCATTACCTAGGAGAAATTTCAGTTTGTGATTACTTATACATAACCTGTTAGATATTTATTGTAGTAAACTTCTTGGTATACAACAGAAGATACAATCAAGAAATTTTGATGCTGTGCATAGTGATGCATGCCTTGAAACCTAGCTGATCAGGAGGTAGAGATATGAAAGATTGTGGTTTGAGGTAGAACTATGGTGCGCTCCCTTACTATCTCAACCAATAAGTTGAATGTGGAGGTATACCCATATTAAACCAACATGGAAGATTATAGATAGAAGGATCATGGTCCACGCTGGCCTAGGCTGAAGTGGAGGATTTTCTCTGAAAAATAACTAAAGCAAAAAGGACTGGAAGGTGGCTCATGTGGTAGAGTGCATGCCTAACAAGTAAGTACAAGGCTCCAGGTTTGTTATACTCTAGTACTGCCAAAACAACCCAAAACAACAAAATAAGAATGTGTAAAGTAGCATTTTTGTGCATGTGATTACACAAAATGGACTACATAGAAGATTTTAAAATAATGGTTTATCCTCATAAGAAGGTACTATATAGGAGTAAAACATAACTTGCTATTATGTGTGTCAATTTGGAAATATCTCAAAAACACCATATTCAGTTTTAAAAAAAGCAAATCTCACAGAGACAATATCATCTGATTATGTACAAATCAAAAGTAGGCAGGGGGCTGGGAATATGGCCTAGTGGAAAGAGCGCTTGCCTTGTATACATGAAGCCCTGGGTTCGATTCCCCAGCACCACATATATAGAAAATGGCCAGAAGTGGTGCTGTGGCTCAAGTGGCAGAGTGCTAGCCTTGAGCAAAAAGAAGCCAGGGACAGTGCTCAGGCCCTGAGTCCAAGGCCCAGGACTGGCAAAAAACAAAAAACAAAACAAACAAACAAAAAAAGTAGGCAAAGCGAAATATTGTTCAGGGGGCAAATACATGTGGCTAAACTGTGGAGAAAAAAGGGAATGGTTTTCACAAAACTTAGGATGGTGTTTATCTGAGGAAGTGAAGGAGAAAGGAGGGTATACTTAGCTGGGGAGCCACAGCTCATTGTCAACATTTCCATTTCATAAATTAGGTGGTTGTACATATATGCACAAACACCACATTGATCCTTTTTATATGGTTTTATAAAGTACAAAACAGTATTGCAATTATTCTAGAAAGAATTATAAAGTAGAAAACTGAAAATTGCCCGAGTTCCAGTACAGATTGTTTTTTCTTTATTTTCATTATAGTCTAGTATTTCTGGTAGTAAATATTCAAAAAGTTTTTCCCCCCAGATTCCTAAGTTCTTCTCTGTCTGTAGTGTCTTCCTATATCATTTGTTTTAAACTAAGAATATCCTAGAGTGCTATTTTGAAGTTGCTATTTTAGGCTCTTGAATCAGCTCTCAGTTTCCCTCTCCCTCTCCCTCTCCCTCCTCCCTCTCCCTCTCCCTCTCCCTCTCCCTCTCTCTCCCTCTCCCTCTCCCTCTCCCTCTCCCTCTCCCTCTCCCTCTCCCTCTCCCTCTCCCTCTCCCTCTCCCTCTCCCTCTCCCTCTCCCTCTCCCTCTCCCTCTCCCTCTCCCTCTCCCTCTCCCTCTCCCTCTCCCTCTCCCTCTCCCTCTCCCTCTCCCTCTCCCTCTCCCTCTCCCTCTCCCTCTCCCTCTCCCTCTCCCTCTCCCTCTCCCTCTCCCTCTCCCTCTCCCTCTCCCTCTCCCTCTCCCTCTCCCTCTCCCTCTCCCTCTCCCTCTCCCTCTCCCCTCTCCCTCTCCCTCTCCCTCTCCCTCTCCCTCTCCCTCTCCCTCTCCCTCTCCCTCTCCCTCTCCCTCTCCCTCTCCCTCTCCCTCTCCCTCTCCCTCTCCCTCTCCCTCTCCCTCTCCCCCTCTCCCTCTCCTTTTGCCAGTCCTGGGGCTTGAACTCAGGGCCTGAGTACTGTCCCTGGCTTCTTGTTGCTCAAGGCCAGCACTCTACCACTTGAGCCACAGCGCCACTTCTGGCCTTTTCTATAGATGTGGTGCTGAGGAATTGAACCCAGGCTTCATGCATGCTAGGCAAGCACTCTACCACTAGGCCACATTCCCAGCCCTCTCAGTTGTCTCTTAAATCACTTAGAAAATACATGATTATAGACATTTTAAAACCTAACTTCACACTTTTTCTTCTACTTTCTATTTCCTAGCATTCTTCATTTCATTCACATGAGCAAATAGTGCACTTACTGTGCCTGCTAATCACTTGCCTGGACTAGTCACTTGTCTGAACTACTCACTCTCCTCTTTGCCTAACCATGTTCGTATTTCAGAACTTTTTTTTTTTTTTTTTGCCAGTTTTAGGGCTGGAACTTTGGGCCTAGGCGCTGTCCCTGTAGTGCTTTATCACTTGAGCCACAGCACCACGTCTGGTTAATTAGAGATAAGAGTCTCATGGACTTGTGTGCCTGGGCTGGCTTTGAACTGAGATCCTCCTGAGTAGCTAGGATTACAGGCGTGAGCCATTGGTGCTTGGGAGAATTAGGTGTGTGTGTGTGTGTGTGTGTGTGTGTGTGTGTGTGTGTGTGTACTAATTCTGGTCTTGAATTCAAGGCCTGAGTACTGTCACGTTCTACTACTTGAGCCACAGCTCCTCTTCAGACTTTTTGGTGATGAACTGGAGATAAAACTCTCATGGACTTTACTGTCAGGGCTGGCTTTAAACCAAGATCCTCAGATCTCAGCCTCCTAAGTAGGTAGGATGAAAGGTGTGAGCTTCTGGTGCCTGGCTTAAGATTTATGTTTTTAAACAGGAAAGTCTAAAATTCCTTAGTTTGAAGTACTTCATAAGAACTTGACAATTCTATAAATTCAGATTTCATTATGTTGAAGCAAAATTTTTCGCTTTTGAATCCACTCTTAGCAGATAAATCAAACTACACCAAAATACTAACATGTTTCTAGATGAATAAGTTGATAGACTTTCCTATATCCAATTTAAATGAGAAGTATGCCATTTTGTGTCTGGCTGAAAGACACATATCTCTGTTTTTCCAGTTATGTATTTTACCTTGTATTAGTTTCTGAAATTTGCTTATCAGCCTTTTGGGAATATCTTTTGGTTCACATCTGTATTTTTTTTTCTTTTATTTTCTGAACATCTGTCAGTATTTCTATCCTTGTGATTTGCACAGGTGCAATGGTATATGTTGTATCAAATGCTTATAATTGCTTTACTTGATTTGTGCAAATATTTGTAATCATTTCTTTGAGTTCTAAAAAATGTAACATTTTTCTATGATACTTGATATTAAGTTTATATAGTAATTTCACCCTCCAAATCATTCATTAAAGTTAATAATGATTTTTGGTTAAAATAATTTGTATAGTGTCTTACTCTGAACCAGATGACTACCAACTATGTCTTAGCAAATATAACTTTATGTATGAATGACCCAGTTCTCTCAATATCCTCCAGTTTATTTCCATTTAATATCAATAAAAAGTTTTTCGTGACCTAAATTGTCATTGCTAGACCCCAGAGCTCTTATTTATTATTTCTATTTGATCTGCTCTTACATCCCCATATCCCAGGGTATGCTTTACTTTGGTGTTGGCTAATTTATTTATCTCTATTCAAGGGAGGAAATCCGTCCTCTGTACTTTGTATGCTACAAAGATTTTGTTCTCCTTCCAGGGATTGTACTGGAGACTTTACAGTGCCAGGATGTAGGACAGAGTGTTTTTTGTTACAGGCAAAGAAGAATGTTGCATTGATGATTGAATTTAACAGATCTTCTCAACTAGTGATTTTCCTTTTAAAAATGCTAGTGTGAGATGTAGAAGCTGAGGTATGGTGCTTGTAGGGACTTGGCTGGTGGGGAAGAAAGTAAGTTTTTGTATATAAGATGTCCTGAAATGCCTACATCTATAGAGCAGTTCGATTGCCCTATGGAACAGGAACATATGGGTTCTTTTGATAGTCCATTTGTTAATTGGGGGAAATTTGAGAATGCAAGGAACAAATCTCTTAATATTTTCTGAGCTGTACTATGTAGCTGTTTCTTTTTTAGGTAAGTTTAAGCATACGGAATAAGATGATATAAGATCATTCATTGTGGGGTTGGGAATATGGCCTAGTGGTAGAGTGCCTGCCTCGCATACATGAAGCCCTGGGTTCGATTCCTTAGCACCACATATATAGAAAAAAGAAAAAAAAAGAAATCATTCATTGTTCATTATTATTCTAGTCTTATTTTTTAGATCAAAGAAATGGACTTCATTGCTAGTATTAGTGAGGAGCAAACTCATTACCCTAGACTGACTATTCAAAGTAAGACATTGGATTAATAGTATTTTCCTCATAAGTTGTAGCTAGTAATAAATGGTTCACACATAAGAAAATATATCTAATGTATGTCTAATCCAAATATTATATACTTGCATTTAACTTTCTTGTTTTGATTGCCTATGAATATGAGCATATTTGTGTGGTTCCTTGATATTAACCCTCTATAGTTGTTTTCTTTCTTTTTTTTATTTTTTTGGGGGTGGTGTTGCATGTGTCTTATTACTTGGACTTGAACTCAGGGCTTTGTGGTCTCACTTGGCTTTCTTGCTCAGGTTGATACTCTACCATTTGAGCCACACTTAAGTGTTGTGCTAGTTAATTGGAGATGGAATCTCACGGACTTTTCTCCCTAGGCTGGCTTCAAGCCTCAGTCCTCATATCTTAGCCTCCTGAGAAGCTAAGTTTAAAGATGAGAGACCCAGACACCCAGCCCTCTTAGTCTTCAAGTCCTCCTAGACTGTGGCTAGTCTAAATATTCTCAACTAATTTAACCATTAAAGTAACCTGAATAATATGAAACTGAATCCTTCAACTTTTTAAAAATTTGGTGTTCAGAATTTTAGGTGATATTTAAATAGAAGGGTATGACCACAATGAAAAAATACAGGTCATTTCATTATTCATTGTTTTCCAGGATGTATGACACAATCTAAAAGTACACAATCTCAAATCTTTGTATCTAGAAGAGTTTCTTCTCTTAAGTAAATAGGGTTAAAAGATTTGATTTGAGTACTCTTGCTAATCTGTGGGGTCCTCCATTTTTCTTATTGTGGCAAATAAATTGACTATTATGTAAAATCTCAACACTAGTTTGTTATTTCCCATTAAAAGCTGTACTGTCTTCTGGTGAATTTGGCCCATTTTTTTTTTTAATCTCTGTGCCTTTTGTTATAATGACATCTTAGTATTTCTATCTGTATCTCTTTGTATGTAGGTGTTGATTTTCTGTCAGCAGCAGGAACGAGTATGATAGGTAGCTTTTGATGGTCTATAGCTTCATCACTGCTAATTTAAAATTTAGGTTAGGAATTAAGTAAAAATAAATTCCTAAAAAGCTTATAGGGAGAAATACAGTACTGATAACTGAATTTAATTTAAAAGGACTGTGGATACTTTTCTAATTAGAAAGTCTAGAAGGTAGCTATATTTAGAGATAGAGTTAGAGAATCCCAAGGGAGAAACCAGCTAGCTGTTTTATGCTTTTGCCATAGTTGAATGAAGACTTTCTATTAGCCTGGGCATGATGTGGCTCATTCCTGTAATACCAGCTACTCAGAAAGCAGAGAGGTGGAGATTATGTTTCAGGACAGCCTCGGCAAAAATTTGAGTTTTTTTACTCCTCCACTCAACCGGTAAGTCATGTGTGTTGATGTATGCCTGGTGTCCTAGCTAGTGGAAGGTCTTAGGCAGAGGATCATGGTCTAAGGCCCACCCAAGCAAAATTTCAAGACCTTGCTTGAAAAATAACTAATGTAGAAAAGCATTGGGTTTATAACTGAAGTAGATTAGAGTACCTGCCTAGTAAGTGTAAACCTTTTGAGTTCAAACCTCAGTATCACCCCCCACTGCCCCCCCCAAATGTTCCTATTAATCTGACTGGATTGCTGATGATATTATGAGGTTATTATTGCTTTTTTGGGGATGTGGTAATCTTATGGCCATGTTTTAAATAAAAAGTTATTTTTTTATTTATTTTTTTTTTTTGGCCAGTCCTGGGCCTTGGACTCAGGGCCTGAGCACTGTCCCTGGCTTCTTCCCGCTCAAGGCTAGCACTCTGCCACTTGCGCCACAGCGCCGCTTCTGGCCATTTTCTGTATATGTGGTGCTGGGGAATCGAACCTAGGGCCTCGTGTATCCGAGGCAGGCGCTCTTGCCACTAGGCTATATCCCCAGCCCTAAAAAGTTATTTTTAAAAAATACTTTATGAAATATGTATGGATGAAAAATGTATGGCATTTGCTTCAAAACAATGATAGGATAAATGAATAGGGTGGTATGGTTGAAATAAGACTGGCCAAAATTTGATAACTGTTGAAGTTGGGTGAAGGATATATGAGAATTTCTCTTCCTATTCTGTTTGCTTTAATATATTTGAAATTTTCTACAATAGAATGTTAAAAAAAATCCATTGTTATTTTGGTGACAAAAGTGTAAACGTTTGGATATTCTTTTTTTTTTTTTTTTGTATAATCCTGGGGTTTGAACTCAGGGCCTGGGCACTGTCCCTGAGCTTTTATAAGAAGAGCCACAGATCCACTTCCACATTGTTTTTTGGTAGTTAATTGGACACAGAAGTCTCATGGACTTAACTGTCTAGGCTAGGTTCGAACCATGATCCTTAGGTCTCAACCTCCTGAGTAGCTAGGATTACAGGCATGAACCATGGGTGCCTGGCTCTTTCCCCATTTTGAAATAGAATTTTCATCATGTTTTTGAACACACAAAACTAGTGAAAGTTCTTTTTTTCCAGAAGTCAACAATCATCAAGGACTAACTTCCTTATTGTATCTTCAGGGGGTTTTATTTACATGATAGTTTGGCCACATTTCAATTCTTTCATTTCTAGAAGTTATAGAAAAAAGAGTGATCCTGCCCTACTATGTAACTGTACCCTTTTTGCACAACACCTTGTCAAAAAATTTGTGTTCAATTAATAAATTAAATTAAAAAAAAAAGAAAAAAGAGTGATCATGACAGCTAGAATGATGAGCAATTGGGAAGCATAGATTAAGAAGGGAAATCCCCAGAACTGAGTTAATGACAGACATACAGTATATTTATTCTGCCTGTGCAGAAGATATTGGACCTGTCAGGAATTAGTTGGGTTGCTCATAGGGACATTTTCTACAGATATTGGACCCCAAACACATTGAAATTACTAACAATGTTTCCTCCCTCCTTCCCTTCCTGTGTTAGATTCCAATATTTTGTCTTTAAAAATTATTAGCATAAATTAATTATACAAAGGATTTTCATTGTGATATTTATAATATGCATATAATGCATTTTGATCAAATTTATTTGATCTGTATTATGCTTTCTTGACCCCTCTCTCTACTCCTCTATTATTTTAAACAGTTTATGTTGGGTTTTATTATTTTCATACATGCATACAATGTATTTCTGTAATATTTACCTCCTCTCACTCTTAGTCTTCTCCCAAAACAGGAGCCCTTTTACAATTATGTTATATTATTGTTTTTTAGGTCTAATTTGATGTATGAGCAAAAACTTGAACTGAGAGTTCCTTGCTCTTACTTGGCTTTTTCATTCATGACTGGCACTTTACCACTTGAGCTATACCTCTAGTTCCAGCTTTTTGCAGGTTAATTAGCGATAGGAGTCTCTCATATTTGTCTGTCTGGGCTGACTGTGAACTGTGATCCTCAGAGCTTAGCCCTCTGAGTAGCTGGGGTTACGTAGGTGAACCACCATACCCAGCAGTAATTGTTTTTCTGACCTTGGCTTGTATATCTTAGCATCATGGTTTTCAGATCCATCCATTTTCCTGCAAATGACATAATGTCATTCTAATTTTATGGCTCCACTATATATATGTATCAACATTTCTTTATCCAGTCATTGAGTACTGGGCACCTAGACTGGTTTCATACCTTGACTACTGTAAATAGTGCTGCTGTATATTTGTATGTTGATTTACATTTCTTTGAGTACAGGCGTAGTATAGCAGGGTCCCAGCCTGCCTTTTTGACACCCACCTTCTCCTCTCATGACTTCTTTTAGATGTAAGGCTAAGAAATTCGGAGAAAAATAAACAGTTCTTGTGTTTTGGCAGAAAGTAGGGGGGTGCGGGGGGGGGGGCTCTGACCAACAGCTGCATTTGTAGATGCCAAAATACAAAGGATTTCTTTCTGTCTTTATGGCACATCTATCTTACTTACATGGTTTATGCTAATCTAAATAATTATGTGCTCATGTGGGTAGAATTGTTTGCTATAGGATCCAAGAGTGATGGGTGGGGAAGCACCTGCTTTTAGTCATTAAAGTCTTGTTTTTGTACTGCCTCCAAGAAAATAGTTAACAGACAAAAAGTAATTCATTATTTCATGAGAATAAAAAGGGAGACCTCTTTTGTTTCACCCATGTGACAGTAAGCAAGCAGAAACCCCAAAGGTATGTATTGAAATAGAGCCATCAGAGATCCCACAAGGAAAAGTGATTCCTGGGTTTTGGTTCTTCCTACTCTTTCTCTCCCTACCACAGAACTCAGCAATTGGATGAATACCAGTTTTTGTTCCTTATTGGTACTGCCACCTGTTCTTACTGCTGAACTAAATGTTCTTGGCTTTCTTTGGTGTGAACAGGATCTCCCTCTGGGAAAGGTGGGAGGAGGGTGAAAAAGGGAACAGGAGGAGGCCCAGCCCAGCCCAGTGCTCATGTGAAAGGGACACACAAGGGTTAGTGTGCTGTCCTAACAGAAGGACTTTGTGCTCCAGCTTCTTCCAGAGTTGCAGCTTCACAGATGCATACTGGATGGGCTCTTGCTGCTTCATCCCTAATAATACTTGCTTCTTCCTAACAATAGCAGAGTAAAACTGACAAGAATAACTTTAAAAATAGAGGAGAGACCACTTTAATGTACTGAATATGTATGGTACCTATAATTAATGAACATAAGTAATAGACTAGGAAAAGAATATGACATGGAGATGTTGACACCAATGAACACAAGATCTAGAGCTGTTGTTTCAAATTCACTGTGGGTACAGGCAGAGCTCTGACCTTAGACCTTCCCTTTCTTTGATGAAACCCTAGTTATCTAGGCCATGAGAAACTTGCCTGTCTTGAATGGGAACAACAATATAGAAAATTAAATAGTCTTTTCTGCCCAGATCTCAGAGTCCAAGGTCTAAACATCAGAATTCTTCAGTATGAAACAGACCAGACTTTTTAGTATCTTAAAATGACTCCTAAATATGATGATGATGATGATGATGATAATGGTAATTATACCTGATATCTAGGTGGCACTTACACTTCTAGACATGTCTAAGATTATCCATTAACCTATCGCAAGATAAAAATGTTTTCACACAGCCGTATGTATGCATATATGCATTACATTTATGCTAGCCTATAGGTTAACCTGTACATCTTACATTGATACTTTATGTATAATTGCAACATGCATATATATGTACATTTAATCCTCACATAATTCTAAGAGGTAACTGTTATGTACTCTCTTTAAAGAGAAACTGAAGTCTAGGGAAGTTAAACAACTTGCCCAGGCCATATAGCTAGTTTTAGGTTGGGAATTTTAATCTACTTTGGCTCTAGAATTCAAGCTCTTAACTAGTATACTATTCTGTTTCTGATTGGAGCCCTGTCCTTTCTAAAGCAGGATCATCTGAACCACAATGCATTAGAGTAGTAGGACCTAATTGTTGAGGAAATTTAGCTAAGAAAAATTAAAGGGGCTGGAGTTTACAAATTTTTGATTTGTATGTAGCTGTACTGGAAATTAATTTTCTTTTGGAGCCAGTTTTGGACTCCATGCAAAGGACTAAATCTCATTCATCCCTGGCTCTGGAGGTAAGGTTTTTTTCAGCAGTCATGTCTTACCAGTAACAATTAATACAAGTATCAAACTGGGAAGCAATAGTGATCACTAAGGTTTGCCAAACTGTGGTCTTTTTTTTGGGGGGGGGGCAGTCCTGGGGTTTGGGCTTCTTTTTTTTTTTTTTTTTCTCAAGGCTAGCACTCTAGCTCTTAAGCCACAGCGCCACTTCTGGCTTTTTCTATATATGTGGTGCTGGGAAAGTGAATCCAGGGCTTCATGTATGTGAGGCAAGCACTCTACCACTAGGCCATATTCCCAGCCCACTGTGGTCATTTTAAAAAAAAAAACTTTTATTTTTTATTATTTATTTATTTTTTTGGCCAGTCCTGGGCCTTGGACTCAGGGCCTGAGCACCCGTCCCTGGCTTCTTCCCGCTCAAGGCTAGTACTCTGCCACCTGAGCCACAGCGCCCCTTCTGGCCGTTTTCCATATATGTGGTGCTGGGGAATCAACCGAGAGCTTCATGTGTAGGAGGCAACTGTGGTCATTTTTTAAAAGCAGATATTATACAATTTGTAGAAGTACTAATTTCTTTTCCCACTTTCTTTTTCTTTGTTTCCCTTTATTTCTTAAAAATTCAAAAACCTATAGGTCACTGAACAGCTAGTTGAACATAGACTGACTAGATCTTAACTTTTGGTCTTGTTTAAAAGCTTTCTTTCAGGGGCTGGGAATATGGTCTACTGGCAAGAGTGCTTGCCTCGAATACATGAAGCCCTGGGTTCTATTCCCCGGCACCATATATATATATATATAAAATGGCCAGAAGTGATGCTGTGGTTCAAGTGGCAGAGTGCTATCCTTGAGCAAAAAGAAGCCAGGGACAGTGCTCAGGCCGAGTCCAAGCCCCAGGACTGGCAAAAAAAAAAAAAAAAAAAAAAAAAAAAAAAAAAAAAAAAAACCAAACACACACACAAAAAGAAGCTTTCTTTCAGACATTCTTCTGCTTCTAACAAAAAACTATAGAAGTCCCTCTCCTGACTTAGCTGACTTTATGCCAGACTTGTAAATAGATCTTAAATTGTTCCAAAAATTAACTTAGTGACTATGGTAGATTTCCTTCATAGCTTAGTAAATAATACTAAATACATATATTGCTTCTTTACTGCCTTCTCCATATTATATGGAATCATTTTAAGGAATTAATAGTAAGTTACCCAAATCTGAATGTGTGTGGGGAGGAAAGATGCTCATTAGTATCTTGAGCAGAGGTTAGGAACAACCAGCCCTCAAGCCATTAAAAGGCCAGAAAAATCCTTTTGTTTGGCCCTACTAAGGCAATTGCAGGCTATACTTGAAATTAATAAATCTAAGAGCAGCATAAGTTTATATTAAATGATTTGTAATAATGCTGTAAGTTTTGAGGGACAAGCAAGGAACATCAGTTATCATATAGGACAAACAGGGATGTGTGACAGGACAGATATGTATCACTCTTGGGCTGCCCACAGCCTTCTGCCTATATTGTGGTGACTCATAGGATAGTCAGTGCCAGGCAGGCTGGGAGTATACATTTTGAAAGTGTCTACACACTGTGGCAAAATTATGGTGATAAAGCCAGTGATGATAAGACAAGATGTGATGGAATGATTCCTCGAGAAATTGGTAATATTCTTTGCTGATGATAACATCAATTTAACCTTTATCCACACATCTACAATGAACAATGCTCACAAAAACTGAATCTCAGATGAAGATTAAGGAAATTACAGTACACAGAAAAGACAGGGCTAGGAATATGGCCTAGTGGTAGAGTCCTTGCCTTGTATACATGAAGCCCTGGGTTCACTTCCTCAGCACCACATATAGAAAATGCCAGAAGTGGCGCTGTGGCTCAAGTGGTAGAGTGCTAGCCTTGAGCAGAAAGGAGCCAGGGACAATGCTCAGGTCCTGAGCTCAAGCCCCAGCACTGGCAAAAAAAAAAAAAAAAAAAAAAAAAGGAAAGAAAAGAAAGAAAGAAAAGGAAAAGACATCAGGAAGTGATAATATGAATATTGGCTATGCTCCAAATCCAAATGCAGGATTAGAACAGCAATAAAAGCACTGGCACATATATGCATACACCCCACCCCCGATTGGATAAGTTATTAAAACTTAAGTGGTGTCCTATCCTACAAAAGATGACTACAAAAAGGAAAGTTGATGCAGAGTATGGATCTTTCCAAGGGAAATGGGCAAATGACTACTTTTGTTGTTGTTGTTGTTGTTGAAGTCAAAGGCAAACCTGTATTCCGGTTGGTGGCAATGTATTAGCGGTAGTGAGAAATCTAATCTGGAAAAAACATGATCAGTTCAATAACTTGGGAAGCTGAATGTGGGGTTGTACAATTTGAGGCCAGCTCAGGCATACAAGTTTACTTGCATCTCAGCTAATAGCTAGGTGAGGTGGCATGCATCTTTCATCCCCAACAATACAGGGAAACACAAGTAAGAAGAACAACACCTAGGCTGAACCTATATTCTACCTAAATAACCCTTTTTTTTTTATGTTGGAGAGAGCTGTATGCTTGGCTCCCTTGGTATAGTACCTGCCTAGCAAGCCCAAAACTCTGAGTTCAATCTTCAGCACTGCCAGGAAGAAAAAAAAATATTATATATGTTACATATATATACATACATACATACATACATACATACATACATACATGTAACATCATACTCAAGGTAGTCCAGATAACAACCATGCTATCTAGGTTCATGTTTACCAAGAAAAACAGTTATTGGAATTAATGAAGATGTGCTTAATTTGTTTTGCAGCTCATCATAAAAGGTTTTACTTTTCTGGCCTCTGATTTTCAAGTTTTCCTTTCTGTGAGTAATCTTTGATAAACTTCAAGGCTTCTTTTGTAAAGCTGGTTTCCTGTAAGTGATGGTGTATGACAATATAAACAATAGTGAGTATAGCATTTCACCCGCAAGGTTTTCAGCAGGAGGCATTTTCCACCTTTGAAGGAGTCATCAGTGCTACCTTGTGTTCTACTGACTATTTTTCCTTCAACCTCCAGGCACAGCCCATCTGCTCTCTCCGAGATCTCACTTGTTGGAGAAAAGCTCATCATCTTTTTGGACAGAGCTCTTTTTTGGGGGGGGGGGGGGTGTGAAATGAGGTGAAGAGGGTCTTGCTTTGAGGTCTTGATTGGGCTTAAACTTGAAATCTTCCTGCCTCGACTTCATAAGTGCTGGGATTATAGAAATGTACCATTGCACCTACTTTCTTTTCAGCTTTAGTTGACACAATTCAGTTTTAAAGACTTGTAAGAAGGGCTGGGAATATGGCCTAGTGCTAGAGTGCTTACCTCGTATACATGAACCCTGGGTTCGATTCCTCGGCACCACATATATAGAAAAAGCCAGAAGTGGTGCTGTGGCTCAAGTGGCAGAGTGCTAGCCTTGAGCAAAAACAAGCTAGGAACAGTGCTCAGGCCTTGAGTTTAAGCCTCAGGGCTGGCAAAACAAACAAACAAAAAAACTTGTGAGAAAAGTGTCTTTTCTTTCAAAATAGATAGCTTCCTTTCTGTCAATTCTTTTTTTCTGAAAAGTTCCTGCTTTGGCCAAGTGGTTTGGTCCTTGTGGAATATACTTTTGTTACATCTTTACCTGCTGCAGACTTTTTTTTTTTTTTTTGCGGGTCCTGGAGCTTGAACTTGGTTAGGGTGCTGACTCTGAGCTCCTTTTTGCTCAAGGCTAGCACTCTACCACTTGAGCCACACTGCCACTTCCAGCTTTTTCTGTGACTAATTGCAAATAAGAGTCTCATGGACTTTCCTGCCTGGGCTGGCCCCAGACTGTTACCCTTAAATCTTAGCCTCCTGAGTAGCCAGGATTATAGCTGTGAGTCGCCAGCACCCAGCTTCTGCTACAGACTTCAGCTGAGACATCCTATTAGAAGCGCCTTGAATTTTAATTATATCTTGCTAAGCCATATCCTTCTGCAGATTGTAAAGCTGAACTCAGCCAATCTGAGCAGAAGGGCTAGGCCTTCTGGGTTAGGAATACAAAGGAAGCAGCCTACCTGCTCTTTTTGCTTGCTTACCAGATTTTTGGCTGAAGCCATACCCTTCTTTAGAAGTAAACTTTGCATTGCCAAATTCCTGTCGAGTTGGTGTCCTTATTCCTATATGACAGTCCAACATCCTGAGTCATTTCTAACCAACTGTAACATAGAACACTCACAAAAATTAATCAGTAGTCAAAAACAAAAGAATGATCAAGAGTAGGGAACTGGGAATATGGCCTAGTGGTAAAGTGCTTGCCTCGCATACATGAAGCCCTGGGTTCGATTCCTCAACACCACATATATAGAAAAAGTCACAAATGGCACTGTGGCTCAAGTGGTAGAGTGTTAGACTTGAGCTAAATGAATCCAGGGACAGTGCTCAGGCCCGGAGTTCAAGCCCCAGGACTGGCGGGGGGGTGGATGGA
>NC_063162.1:48242073-48416115 GCF_023159225.1 Perognathus longimembris pacificus | reverse complement strand
CTCACTCCCTACTGCACTTCATCAGCTACATAGGATTCGTGTACCCTACCTCCCTCACATTAAACCTAAGATTCATTAGACATACAGAATTGCCAACTAGTGCTGAAGCTGAACTTGTGTCAGCTGAGATACTGAGATACTGAGTTTGTAAGGGCTAGTATTTAGCCCTCTAAACATACAAAGGTGATTAAGTCTTATTAGGAGTTTAACAGTGACTTATGTAAATTGTCAAGATAAAATAGAGTCACTAATTACAAAGCTACTCCTTTTTTTGGAGATTAAGACAGTTTTACTTTAAAGTTCTAGATATAGTAGTGATATTCCTTATCATATAAATCACTTGTTCACTTCTAAATCAGTTATTTGGGTCAAAAATAAAATTTCATATAGAAATAGTTTCCAGTTTGATGACTAAACTCTCAAGCTAGTCCACAAAGGCTCATAATGAGTACATTTTGGCTTGATTTCTGAAAAGGATGAAGAAGAAATGTACTTTTACTCTACTGAATCTAGAGTGGGCCTATAGTATATTTTTAAAAGAGAAGACACTTGCCCTTAGTCTTCCTCCCTCCCTTTTGCACTTACTTGGCCCTTGGTATTTTCTTCCTACTTTTATACCCCACCTATACCTGCTCTACTTCCCCCTTCAAACACTCATTTGTCCTATTGTATTTATCTTAGCTAAGTGTTCAGAAGGAAGCCCTCCATTGAATTAATTCAACTGCAAACTAAATAATAGCCTCATCATTTCTCAAAGATCTTAATATGCATATAATGTTAAAATGTTTTAAGTGACATGTGTAAGAGTGTAAGAGACAGGCTGTGGGATAGGTGAACAAGTGGTATGTATAACTAGTTGGCTTGGGGCTTTCTCTCTAAATAGATCTTAATTCTCACAACTTTTTCATTTCTTCCACACACACCCCACTACCTCAGTAGGTTTTCTAAAAGTCCCCACAGTTTTTTGAAGTGGCAGGATTTTAGCAAGATAAGGGCAGAGGTGGTAGGAATTGTGTGTTTGGGTTACCCGACATTGGGTATTGGGAAGAATGGCTCTGTGGTGTTTTCTTCTCAGCCTCTCTTGTAGGAAGTTCTTGCCTTCTGGATCTTTGTTGCATCCAACTCTTTCCTTGTTTTCATCACTGTTCTTTCCTTTCCTTACTTTTACATATGTGTTTCCTCCTTCCCTCAGGGAGGGAGCCCTCCATCTCAAGTGACACTCGAACAGATTCTTCAACGGAGAGTTATCTCTACAGACACTCCCACCATGAGTCTGTGGTCAGTCACTTCTCTTCTGATTCTCAGGGGACAGTCATCTGTAATGTGGAGAATGACTCCATGTCCCAGAGCAGTCGGGACACAGGTAGGGACTTACATAGAGGACTGTGCTTGCCTAATTTAATTCCTATATAGGAGGTCTCCCAAGAAAAGGAAATTGGAAAGGCACAAAATGTAGGTAATTGAGTGGGAGACAAAGAAACAATGTAGTCCTACATGAAGAACAATGCTCCATTGGATACTTCTGTCAACAAACATATGTTAGGAAAGACCACTGTAACTATTATCAGTGTAATGATTATTTTTTTTATAATTTTTTGTTTTGTTTTTGTTGCTAGTCCTGGGGTGTGGACTCAGGGCTTGAGCACTGTCCCTGGCTTCTTTTTGCTCAAGGCTAGTACTCTGTCTTTTTTCTTTTTCCAGTCCTGGGGCTTGAACTCAGGGCCTGAGCACTGTCCCTGGCTTTGTTTTGCTCAAGGCTAGCACTCCGCCAACTTGAGCTACAGCGCCCACTTCTGGCTTTTTCTGTGTAATTATTTTAAAGTCTGTTTTCTCTTGCTATCCTTTGATCCTCATCCTTTTTAAACTGCCCTTATTAAGCCCTTTTAATCTTTTCTTACATTTTATATCTCATCATATTCTCATGACAGATTTTTGTCCTGAGGGAAGGATTTTGAGAAGGGGTGTGTGTGTGGGGGGGGGGGGGCACATACTCATCTTACTTAGCCTTTGAAGAATTTAGATGCCAAATAAGGATAGGTGGTTTTATTACTGTGAATTTTAACAGGAAACTTCTTAAATTGTTGCTAATATGTAGGAGAGTATCCTATGTAAGTAGAAGAAATCAATATACAGCATAGAAGGAAGAACTGTGACTGACTGCTGAGATGCAGAGTAACATAATGGATGCTAGAACATTGAAGGCATCCAATTGCTAGATTATATTCTTCTTTTTTTTTTTTTTTTTTTGGCCAGTTCCAGGCCTTGAATACAGGGCCTGAGCACTATCCCTGGCTTCTTTTTTTGCTCAAGGCTAGCACTCTGCCACTTGAGCCACTTCTGGCCATTTTCTATATATGTGGTGCTGAGGAATCAAACCCAGGGCTTCATGTATATGAGGCAAGCTCTCTTGCCACTAGGCCATATTCCAAGCCCCTGCTGTATTATATTCTGTGCCTTTTTTGAATTAAGAATTTCAAATGTTCCTAAGTGTACAGAATAATATACTGTAACTATCACCTAGGTTCAATAATTATACCTCATGGCTCGTCTAGTATTAGTTATACTTTTACATACTTCCCCACTCCTGAATTATTTTGAAGTAAGCCCAAGACAAATACTTCAGTATGAAATGCTAAAATGTAAGAAGTCAGTTTTTTAAAATCACGTTAAAATAATGCTGGGGGCCGGGTGCTGGTGGCTTATGCCTGTAATACTAGCTACTCAGGAGGCTGAGATAAAAGGATCATGGTTCAAAGCCAGCTTCGTCAGGAAAGTCTGTGCAATTCTTATCTCCAATTAACCACCAGAAAACTGGAAGTGGTACTGTGGCTCAAAGTGGTAGAGCACTAGCCTTAAGCTGAAGAGCTCAGGGACAGTGCCCAGTCCCAGTTCAAGCCCCATGACTGACCAAAAAAAAAGAAAGAAAAGAAAAAGTAGTGCTAGGGCTAGAGCTATAATTCAGTAGAATAGTATTTGAATAAGCCTGTAGAAGTCTCTGTTCAATCCTTTAGCACTCCAGAAAATAAAAGAAAGTCACTAAACAACAAGTGTTCAGGTATTAAAGGTATCATTTATTTATTTATTTATTTATTTATTTATTTATTTATTTATTTATTTATTTATTTATTTATTGTCAAACTGATATACAGAGCGGTTACAGTTTCATACATTAGGCATTGGATACATTTCTTGTACCGTTTGTTACCTCCTCCCTCATTCCCCCCTCCCCCCTCCCCCTTTCCCTTTCCCCCCATGAGTTCAGTAGATTTACACTAAAGAGTTTTCCAAGTATTGCTTTTGTAATCGTTTGTCATTTTTACCCTGTGTCTCTCGATTTCGGTATTCCCTTTCAGTTTCCTAGTTCTAATACCTGTATATACTGTTTCCAATGTACTCAGATAAGATACAGAGATAGTGCAGGTACAACCACAGAAAGGGGATACAAGAGGATCATCAACAGTAGAAGCTACGGTTTCACATGGCATGTTGAAAGTGATTACAACAGTGATATAACAGTCGTTTCCATAACATGGAGTTCATTTCACTTAGCATCATCTTTTATGTTCATAAGGGTATAGCTATTGGGCTCTTGTGATCCTCTGCTGTGACTAGTCTAAACCTGTGGTAATTATTCCCTATGAGGGAGACCATAGAGTCCATGTTTCTTTGCGTCTGGCTCACTTCACTTAGTATAATTTTTTCCAAGTCCTTCCATTTCCTTACAAATGGGGCAATGTCATTCTTTCTGATAGAGGCATAAAATTCCATTGTGTATATGTACCACATTTTCCTGATCCATTCGTCAGTATCATATTTTTAATAGTTCGTGTGTCTCACTCAAAATCCAAATGAAGTCTGCTTATTGTGATGGATTGGTAAGTCGTTTAAGGTATTTGTTGGTCTCTTTTGAAACAGGGCCTAGTTACTTATTTCACACTGGCCTTGAACTTTGGATCCTCTTACCTGAGATTACAGATGTACATCACCATGTCTGGGACTTTTTTTTCTCCCAAAGATTTTTCTGAGTTGCCCAGGCTGATTTCAAACTCCTGAGCTCAAGTGACCCTCCCACCCAAGTCTCTTGAGTTCTTAGGACTCTACGCTTGTGTTACCATACTCAGTTAGGTTACTTTTGATGTACAGGTTTGTTTGTTTTTCCTTTATAATTTGTTGTTGAAGAACTAGTTTGTCCTCCAGATTTTCCAAATCTTGAATATGCCAACTGCATCCATGAATGTGCCAGTAACATCTTCCTTTGTTCTCTATCTCTTAAAAAATGGTAACTTTACTTAGAAGTTTGGTCAGATTCATTCATGTTGGATTAGTTTTGCTGACTACTACATGGATGGTGTTAAAATGGAGGGTGTTTTTTTTTTCCACTTCTTTAAAACTTTACTTAACTGTGTAAAAATTTAAATATATAAGCAAGTTGCGGGACTGGGAATATGGCCTAGTGGTAGAGTGTTTGCCTCTAACACATGAAGCCCTGGGTTCGATTCCTCAGCACCACGTATATAGAAAAAGCCAGAAGTGGTGCTGTGGCTCAAGTGGTAGAGTGCTATCCTTGAACACAAAGAAGCCAGGGACAGTACTCAGGCCCTGAGCTCAAGCCCCAGAACTGGCAAAAAAAAAAAAAAAAAAGAAGAAAGAAAGAAAGTTGCAAGTTATACAGTTATTGAATATTCTTCATCAAGATTCTTCTAATGTTAATATATGACATAATCATAAAGATGGAGTTTTTAAAAATTGTTTATTTATGATGATGTTTATTATGGATGGTGTTTTTAAGACCACATTTCTAAACCAGGGAGCCAGGGGGAAGCCACACTAGGAGAATCAGATTTATGTTAAGGGTATGAGTGTGGAATGCTCATTGGTTTAAAATTGGCAACATTTAGTTACACCAAGTGATTTCTTCTACTCATAAATCTTATGAGTACCAGGGATAGCAAAGGAACAGATAAAAACAATAAAAGATTGCATGGAGACAACTGATTGAAAATAAGTATCTCTTTCACTACATTGCTGATACCTGAATATGTACAAGGATTTTCCTGTACTAACATAAAAAACTAATTTATATGTTAGCTCTCAATATATTTGAGAACCTACAGGCTTTCTCTTAAGCCTGTCTTCAAACTTAATTTATCTTCTGGCTTCTGTAACCTTAGTAGATTATCCTTTAGAATCTGACCCTTTCTGTATGTTATAAATCACACTCCTACATCTGCATACTATGTACTTGAAGCAAAAAAATCTACATAAATAGCTCAACTCTGGACTTCTCAGTTATTACTGTTGAGAAGTAGAATCTCTGGGTAAAGCATAGGATGGAGATAAGAATGAGAGTTAATCAATGTTGAAATGTCTTTTTTTTTTTTTTTTTTTTTTTGCCAGTCCTGGGGCTTGAACTTAGGGCCTGAGTGTCCTCAGCTTCTTTTTGCTCAAGGCTAACTAGCACTCTACCACTTGAGCCACAGTGCCACTTCTGGCCTTTTCTGTATATGTGGTGCTGAGGAATTGAACCCAGGGCTTCCTGTATACAAGGCAAGCATTCTACCACTAGGCCATATTCCCAGCCCCTTGAAATGTCTTTTTAAGTGATCCACATTTAAGGAAGATTTAGAACTGGATCTTACAGCCATACATAAGTAATGAGAGCTATTATAGGCAAAGGGTGGGTATATAGGACAATAATAAATGTACTAAAAAAAATCACAGTTTGTTTAGTATATGTTGCCAAATAAATAAAAGGAAAACTGCCTTCAACTTAGGAGTGCAAAATATTTGGGCACATGATGTTTTAATAAGATTTTTTTTTTAACTTTTGCTTTTTAAAAGTTACCAAGAGCTGGCAGTGTAGCTCAGTGGCAGAGTACCTCCAGGACCCTGGGTTCAGTCCGCAGTATACAAAGAAAAAATTACCATTGTGTCTTTAATTCTTTTGGATTATTAGGAAAGATTATGAGATGAATAATTGCTCAGGAACATTTGTATTTGGAAGCTCACATTAAGTACTTGAGTTGATTTATCTACTGAGAGTTTCTTAGTTAAATATAGATTCTGATCTATGGATGCAGTAAATTTGTGGCACTACCATAAATCCCAAAGGAAGACTAGGATCTGAACAGGATGCAGGTAAGTCTCAGGTACCAGCTTACCTATTTCCTTGTTCTTCCAGGACACCTAACTGATAGTGAATGTAATCAGAAACACACATCCAAGAAAGGGTCCCTGATAGAGCGCAAGAGGAGCTCTGGCCGTGTTAGGAGGAAGGGTGATGAGCCCCAGGCCTCAGGGTACCACAGTGAAGGTAAACTCTGCATTGCTCCTCTTTATCAAACTTCTGTCATACTCCAAATTGTTAGCTTCTCCCTTTAACTGAAAAGGTTTTTTTTTTTCCTTGCTTTCTAGACATTGGGATATGGGTATTTGTGATCACATTTAACCACTGTATTTGTTTCATTCCTTGTGTTTTTAGGAGAAACACTAAAAGAGAAGCAGGCTCCTAGGAATGCCTCCAAACCAACAGGCAGCACCAACAGGCTAAGGGATTTTAAGGAGACAGTCAGCAATATGATCCATAACAGACCATCCCTGGCTTCTCACACCAATGTAGGATCTCTCTGTGGGGGAAAGGGTGGAGACCAATCTGATAAAAAACCTCCTAAGAACCTGCCTTCACACACTCGTGACTGGGAAGTGGAGAGTACCAGCAGTGAATCGAAATCAAGTTCTTCCAGCAAGTATCGCCCGACGTGGAGACCGAAACGAGAATCTCTGAATATTGACAGTATTTTTAGTAAGGACAAAAGGAAGCATTGTGGTTATACACAGCTTAGCCCCTTTTCTGAAGATTCAGGTGAGGAGATAACTAGGGAAAATACAGTTATTTTATATGTATTCTGGTAGACTTGGAAAGGAGTATTTTTACTCTGATAGCCGAGTAAATAAGTGTCTGGAGGGTAAAGTGGTTAGTTAGATCTTTATTTAGGCAAATGTTAAATGAACCTTGTCCTCTTATCTGGATAGCTAAAGAATTTACACCAGATGAACTAAGGAAACCACCTGTTTACAACATTAAAGCTGGTGGATCAAGCTTCCAGCACAAGCCCTGGGGTCCAGCATGGCCAGGCTCTCATCTTTTAGATCAGCATCCACGCTTAATCCAGAGAATGGAATCTGGCTATGAAAGCAGTGAGAGGAACAGCAGCAGCCCTGTCAGCCTGGATGTAGCACTGCCAGAGAGCTTGAACATCTGCAGGTATTGTTTTATCTTTGAATGGAGGCATTGTCCTGTGCAGCAAAGTGACATTTCTTTGGAGCTTTTTACCATAGCTTAGACAAGTGAAAAGATGGGCTCTAATTAGCCCCGTCTACTTATATATTGTCCCAACTTCTGTAGCAGCAGCACCCTCTGCTGAGAGCAAGATTCAAGGCACTTGAGAAAGTACATTCAGAAAAGATAAACCACAGCTCTTTTTTTTTTTTTTTTGCCAGTCCCTGTGCTTGGACTCAGGGCCTGAGCACTGTCTCTGGCTTCTTTTTGCTCAAGGCTAGCACTCTACCTCTTGAGCCACAGTGCCACTTCCAGCTTTTTCTGTTTATGTGGTGCTGAGGAATCAAACCCAGGGCTTCATGCATGCAAGGCAAGCACTCTACCGCTAAGCCACATTCCCAGCTCAAACCACAGCTTTTTGATGAAGGGTGATGTGCAAATTTGTGAAATGTTTCACATTTTTCAGATATGTAGGATGAACAAAATGAGATCTAACGTACAACATGAGGAATATTAGGATTAAAATTATACTGTTTATGGAATTGAAGTTAAATGAAATTTTAGCTGCCTTTGCCACAAAATTGAAAAGGGTAGCTGAGATGATAGGTACACTAATTTTGCTTTCCTTATAGGAATCTTTTTACTACCTATCTATGTCATTGTATAATGATGTATAACTTATGCATGGTCTAATTTATTTTGTTTGGTGTTACTGGGACTTAAGCTTGGCCTTGTACTTGCTTGACAGGCGCTCTACCACTTGAGCCAAGCCTCAATCCTTTTTTGCTTCAGTTATTTTCATATAAATTATTTTCATATTTTTGCTTGGGGCTGGCTTCAGCCTTGATCCTCCTACCTAAAACTTTGTGTAGGTTGACACACACTACCAAGTGAAACTTAGTAAAAATGTATTTTTAAGTTGTTTACTAAATAGTTTTCAAGGAAAGAATGAATTAGTGAGTAAAATTTATAATCTTAAAATCAGAGAAGAAACCCAAATGTTACTTATTCTTGCCTTCTATTTGGAGATAGTTTTTGTTTTGCTTTGAGCTCATCATTCCTTTCCAGAAATTCTATTTGCTTTCTCTATATTGTTTCAGATCTCTATATTTTGTTTTGTTTTGTCACAAAAGCAGTTTTCCTATAGTATATTGACTTGAAGGAGTAATTATATCTTCTAAAAGGATAACACTTCCTCTTTCTTCCCTGGGTAGAGACCATGTTTAGTTAGTTTGTTTATTTTTGCGCCAGTCCTGGGGCTTGAACTCAGGACCTGGGCACTGTCCCTGAGCTTCTTTTGCTCAAGAATAGCACTGTACCACTTCAGCCTCAGCGCTACTTCTGGCTTTTTCTTTTTATGTGGTGCTGAGGAGTGGAACCCAGGGCTTCATGCATTTTAGGCAAGCATTCTACCACATGCCCAGCCCCCCATGTTTAGTTTTACTTCTGCAAAGATGCAAAAAAATATTTAGCAAGATGGACAGGGGAAGTAGCTAGTAACTTGCTTACTTTCCTAGCATGTATAAGGCTTTAGGTTTGATCCTAGCACAGAAATAAAAAAGAGTAGTCAGAACAAGGAACACAAGACAATGAGAATATTCATTATTTAATAAATGTTAATGTCTACTATTTACCATATGCTTTGTTTTTAAGATGTGAATGAGGTAGCATAAGATGGGGAAATCAGTGACTATTTCAATTTTCCAATAGTTTAACAGAGGCACTTAAAAAACAGCAACCAAGTGGGTCTTTCTAGTTGCTCAGGTTGGCTCAAATAATCCTCCTGAGTAGCTAGGACGACAGTTGAACACCAGGACACCCAGATCCCAGAAGCTTTAATTGCATTAGTTTGATGCTTTGTTGAGAATATTCCAGAAACCACCTTTCTGATGCTTTTATTAGACTCTGTTTTCTCTTTTGAAGGGATGTAAGTTCCAAGAAATCATCTGGGTTTGTCCCTTCTTGGCGTCATATTCCAAAGTCTCACAGCAGTAGCATCCTGGAGGTAGATTCCACAGCATCCATGAGTGGCTGGACAAAGACACAACCCCTCTCAGGTAAGTAGAAGAACACTGGATTTGAGAGATGGGATTGGATCGCCAGTTCTATTTAAGGAATAGCCTTAATTAGAGGCCAGTGGCAGTTTGGGTATTCCATCAACATATAAATGTAGAGGCATTTCAGCTGCTCCATCTTTGGATTTCCTTATTTTTTGTTCTCTATTATAGCTTGCCTGTATGCTTTTTTTTTTTTTTTGCCAGTCCTGGGGCTTGAACTCAGGGTCTGGGCACTGTCCCTGAGCTGCTTTTGCTCAAGGCTAGCACTTTACCACTTGAGCTACAGCGCCACTTGTGGCTTTTTCTGTTTATGTGGTACTGAGGAATCGAACCCAGGGCTTCATGTATGCTAGGCAAGCACTCTACCTCTAAGCCACATTCCCAGGCCTGCCTATACGTTTTTACCTTGGAAAGTTTCCTGTGGGAACAAGAAGGAGCAGAAATATGATGAATGTTGTTTTCTTAAAAATAGTTCCACTTCTGGGTTGGAAATATGGCCAAGTGGTAAAGTGCTCACCTCATATGTATGAAGCCTTGGGTTCGATTCCTAAGCACCACATATATAGAAAAAGCTGGAAGTGCGCTGTGGCTCAAGTGGTAGAGTGCCAGCCTTGAGCAAAAGAAGCCAGGGATAGTGCTCAGGCCCTGAGTTCAAGCCCCCGGACTGGCAAAACAAAACAAAAACAGTTCCACTTCTGAGAATAAGTCCTAGGGATTTCCTTGATATAAATAAAGTTCTTACTGATTAATCCTATGAATTTAGATATAAAAGGGGATGGACATGCAGGTTATGGACAAAACTGGGAAATAAGTAATTCAAATTTAATCTTTATCCCTGCTTTTATTCTAATGTAATTACCAAATTGTCTTGATAGTTAATTAAAGTGCTTAGAAGTGGTTAGAAGGCTGTAGCAACAGTAATGAAAAGCTCTGAACACCTTTTAGGTATGCTGCCATCTGCTGGAGAAGAGCAATGCATGTCTTGGGCAGGTCTTCCTTCCTTCCTCCCTCCCTCCCTCCCTCCCTGACTCCCCTTCTTCCCCAAACTTTCTCTTCAAGGCTAATGCTCTACCACTTTGAGCCACAGCTCTACTTCCATTTTTTTGGTGGTTAATTGGAGATAAGAATCCCACAGACCTTCCTGCAGGCTTTGAACTACAATCCTCAGATCTCAGCCTCCTGAGTAGTTAAGGAGTACATGGATAAGCTACTAGTACCTGGCAGGCAGGTAAATTTTCTTTCTTTCTTTCTTTCTTTTTTTTTTTTTTTTTGCCAGTCCTGGGGTGTGGACTCGGGGCCTGAGCACTGTCCCTGGCTTCTTTTTGCTCAAGGCTGGCACTCTACCACTTGAGCCACAGCGCCACTTCTGGCTGTTTTCTGTATATGTGGTGCTGGGGAATTGAACCCAGGGCTTCATGTATAAGAGCCAACCAACCAAGCACTCTTGCCACTAGGCCATATTCCCAGCCCGGCAGGTAAATTTCTAATATTAAGTTAGAGTAAGTTAAAGTTAGAGACTAGTGTAAGAAATTCATGCTTAAATTATATACTTGGCTTATCTCAAATTTTAATTTATGTCATGTGAGTAATACTACTTAAAAAATAACAACTTCTGATCATATATGTCTATTATATCGTATCTTCTATTAGATTGCTAGTACTGTTCTAGTATTATACTGCAACTTGTGGTCCTCAATTCTGGACCAGCTGGACAGAATCAACCAATAGGATTCTACAATTGGTACAAGATACTTAAAGAAGAGATATAACAAAATTCTTCATATACCATATTGCCTCAGCATTCTCTTTATATAATAAGCCCTATATAACCTACAATTTTATATGATCATTTTATTAAGACACTGCACAAACATTTTTATACAATGACTGATTGATGGTTTTTTAAAAGTACAGAAATAAGTTTAGCAACTGCATAAGTTTCCTTTTACCTCCTGTAATTTAAGGAATCAATGTTACCGTTATGTATGTATTTTTCTATGCTTTTACAAATACATAAGTAATTTTAACATATGGCCAGTACTATTTTTTAAATATAAAATGAAATCATACTATGTATATTATTGTCACATAAAATTTTCACTTAATTTATCATGAACAGCACACTCATTCTATTAGATCCATCTATGAACATTTCAAGGTGAATTTTTACTACTATGGGTAGATGTTTTAGTAACTTATTAAGGAGATAGTGGAATTAAGGGTGAGAAAATGACTTGCCTGAAGCTACAGTGAGCCAGTGACAGTTACTGGTAGAGAGTGTTTCCTCTTAGTTGAGAATGGGTTAATGCATTTGCCTTGTTTTACTCGACATCGGTTTACCCTTTGCCTTCTGTATTACCTTTTTGTCTCTCAATTTTCTCATTTCCTAAAATGTGTGTAATAATATCTACCTCATCAGTTACAAGAATTAAATGATGCTGGGCGCTAGTGGCTCACTATAATCCTTAGCTACTCGGGAGGCTGAGATCTGAGGATTGCAGTTTGAAGCCAACCTAGGCAGGAACGTCTATGAGACTCTAATCTCCAATAAACTACTCAGAAAAAGCTGGAAGTGGCACTGCGGTTCAAGGAGTAGAGCGCTAGCTAGCCTTGGGCACAAAGAGGCTCAGGGACAGTGCCCAGGCTTTGAGTTCAAGCCCCAGGAGTGGTAAAAAAAAAAAAAAAAAAATTAAAGGAAGTAATATATGTGAAAGTGCTTTTAACACTGTTCCTGATATGTGCTTAGGAAGTGTTAGTTATTATACTGTTAGTGTTGTTATGAAGCATTCAAAAATATTTGTTATTGTTGTTATTATTCATGGCCCAGGTTTCACATTGAGTTTGATTTGGAAAGTACTATTCAAAACATGAACTTCAAGTCAAATTCAAGAGTTTTAAAGGAAAAATGGCACAGTGAACTTAAATTCTCCAGATGCTTCATCTGAATAACAGAAATGTGAATTTATCTTCTTTCTTGTTTATATCCCAGGTGGAGAGATACCTTCTAAAAGTGAACTAGATGAATTGCAGGAAGAGGTGGCCAGGAGAGCTCAGGAACAGGAACTTCGAAGGAAACGGGAGAAGGAACTAGAGGCTGCTAAAGGGTTTAATCCTCATCCCAGCCGATTCATGGACTTGGATGAACTGCAGAATCAGGGTAATTGTGAGAATCAGGTTGAGGGTAATGGGACAGAGAGAACAGGTAGGATAAAAGATTCATGCTTGCACATTTCATGTCTTCTCTTATGCAAAATTATATTTTATCTTAATTCAACCATTCAGCAAAAGCTAAAGTAGGTGACAAGCCTCCTGGTTGTGACTAGGCACTGATTTGGGGTACTTTTATTAAGTCTTAGATTGAAAATAGCATATTATTCATTAAAAATGTTTTCCATAAATGTCTGTAGAAACAGCTGATAAGGGCAGCAAGTGAACCCCACTTACAGTGATGGGAATTTATGCCAGGGAAGAGGATCTGCCAAACAGAGGCTGAGGAGATTAAAGCCTCAGCTTTATTTTTTATTTGTTTTGTCCATTGTCAGGCTTGAACTGGAACTGGAACTTGAGCTGGTCCTGCCCCCTGAGCTCTTTTGCTCAAGGCTAGCACTCTACTACTTTGGGCCACAGCCACCACTTCCACTGGTTAATGGGAGATAAGAATCTCATGGGACTTTTCTACTCATGCTGGCTTTGAATCATGATCCTCAGATCTCAGTCTCCTGAATAGCTAGTACTACAGGTGTGAAACCCCACTGCCCAACAGTCAGCTTTATTTTTATTTATTTTTTCAATACAATACTGTGGATTGAACCAAGCACTCTACCATTGAGCTACATTCTTGGCTCCTAATTTTTTTTTTTTTTTTTTGCCAGTCTTGGAGCTTGAACTCAGGGCCTGAGCATTGTCCCTAGCTTCTTTTTGCTCAAGGCTAGCACCCTACCACTTGAGACACAGCACCACTTCTGGCTTTTTTCTATATATGTGGTGCTGAGGAATCGAAACAAGGGCTTCATGTATATGAGGCAAGTACTCTACCACTAGGCCATATTCCCAGCTCCCTAATTTTTTTTAACCAGTTTTTTGTTGTTGTTGTTGAGTTGGTTTGCTTTTTAGATTCTGAGTTATTCTAGATATAGTTTTTCTTTGTTACCCAAGCTGGCCTTGAACTTATATCCTCCTGTCTCAATCTCCTGAGTAGCTATGATTACAAGTATGTATACCACACCCAACCCTAGTGATTAATACCTTAGTTTCACATGAATTTTATGGGCTCAGGCTTCCTCAACTGCCAATGTTGGACATTTTTCCCTCTAAAACTTGTTTAGGATGTAATTTTGTACCCAAAGAGACTAGCCTCCCATATGGGAGAACATCTAGAGTATATCTGTCTTAAATAGGTTGTAAGTATTTTATCTCAAGTTTTCTTCCTGGAAAATAATTTATTATTATTTATTCAGTCTTCAGCTATAGCAAATCATACTAAAGTGGTATAAAAGATCGGAGTCAGTACAGTTTGGGTGGTTGCTTTCTGTTGGACATTTTTCTCTTTTTATCAGCATTTAAAGTACCTTCTTACTCTGAATAGTAGTCCTATTTGGGGGCGGGGCTGGGGCAGCTTTTCTCCTCTAGTCCTGCCGTCTTTTTTTTCTCCTATTCATCTCTCCACCTCCTTTTTTTGTTGTGCTGACGATTGAACCAAGGTTCTCAAACATGTCAGGCACTCATTGTAGACCTTCATCCCCAGTCCTCTTACTGTCTTTTGATTTAACGCAATTGATATCTTCTATTTTTCCAAAGCACTGTGTTTGTTTCAAAATGACCTTTAAATTCCAAATTCCTGAGCTGTCTATTTCTTCCTTTTTGGCCCAAAGCTCTATCACTTTGATTTCCAGGTTTATGTTATTTCTAGGTAGGTACTCTACTGCTTGAACTATGCCTCCTCCCAAGTTTTTTTAAACTATTCTTTCCCACTTGTCCTTTCCTTCCTCTGGCAGATGAGCAGTACATTAAAATTAAAAGGGAATCCCACTGACAATTAGAATTGGTATCTCTATACATTTTTATTCAGCATTTCCTGGAAAAAGAAGAAATTGAATCCCAAGTTTCTGCATGATTAGAATTTAAATCTAGTATAGTAATGGATCAACTGTAGTTCACCTAGAACTAGCTGAGTGCTGCTCGCTCACACCTGTAATCCTAGCTACTCAGGAGGCTGAGATCTGGGGGTCACAGTTCAAAGCCAGCCCAGGTAGGAAAGTCTATGAGACTCCTTATCTTCAATTAAACACTAGAAGACTGGAAATGGTGCTGTAGCTCAAGTGGTAGAGTGCTAGCCTTGAGCTGAAGAGCTCAGGGACAGCACCCAAGCCCAGAGTTCAAGCTCCATGACCAACCAAAAAAATTTTTTTTTGTGGGGGGGAACTTCTCTTAGTCAAGGTCTCACTATATAGTTCAGACTAGTTTTGAACTCGTGATCCTCCTGCCTCAGCCTCCTGACAGTTGAGAGCTTCTTCTATTTTTTTAAGATTTGACAGACTGCAAATATAGTGAGAACTTTGGGCATAGGGAAAATCACATTTACAGAGATGGGTAGAATCTGAGTACCAGTTTGTTTTTTTAATAACCAACTACTATTTCTTCTGTCATCTAATTGTTCTTTGAAAACCATAATAAAGTAGGAAGTGAATGTTGCAAGTGTGAAAGAGCTTTTCTTATTATGACCAGCTAGAGATTAGTGGAGATGGGACTAGGAGGACAGTATGGGGAGAAATGACTCAGATAATTTTGATTTCCTATCCCTGTGACTATATGAATGTCCAATGTCAATTCCAATTATAGGTAAACTTACATTGCAGCTTCCTTCCAATTTTCAATTATGAGTGAGTAGAAGGCAAGGGATACATTAACTTGAAGGTTTGTTTATAAAAGTTACCTTTAGTGTATTTCTTATTCTTTTCATCTCGCATTGTACTTGTACTGTTCTGTAGTTGTTTGGACACACATCCACTTTGAGTGGAGGAAGGAATATATCCCATACTTGCTGTATATAGGAAGGTGACTTTGGAGGGAAGTAGTTAGGGTGAACAAGATCATGACACAAGTAAGTACTTAGCAGTGCTGCTAAAAAGTATATGTGTGTAACAGAAAATACTATTCATCTGCTGTGGTAGATACATTGAGGTAAGAATTGTAGATTACCTGTTTCCTGGTGACAGTTTTCTGGTTTAGGGTGATGCAGAGGATTGTGAATTGATGTAGGGAAGAAACTGGTATGAATGACTTTCTACAGAACAGTGAAGCCATCTTTGCTCTAACAACAGTAAACATCTGGGGTCCTATAACAGTGGTTGATAAGGAGTATCCTGTTATTCTTTGCTCCTATAGACGATACTTTTCTCTTGCCTTAAGAGACTCTAAGAGAGAGTATCTGGCAGCAACTTGTTTGCTTCTCTTTCATGGCCTTGATCAAATCCCCATTAAGGGAAAAATGGATACCCTGCTTCTTTCAGATTTTTAAGTGGACAGTGGGGATAAGGGTAGACCAGTGGCTCAACAGCCAGCATCTGTGTGTATCAATGAGAAGCAACAGTATATAGGAGAAGTTGGAATTAATCGTAATGAAAATGAAAAGTGCTGGCCCTTTCAGGGAGGAGTGACGGCTTTGAGAGGGCCCTGCAAGAGGCAAATTCAGTATTTGAAGAGTCACTGCATCTGGAACAAAAGGGAGACTGTGCTGCAGCTTTGGCTCTCTGTAACGAAGCTATCTGTAAGTAATTTCTAACTGCTTATGGCTATGGCATTTTTTTTTTTTTTTACTAATTTCACAATAGCTCTAAGTATTGTCACTCAAATGGCCATATAAAACACTTTTTATGTTTCTTCATACTTACATTCCCAACTTGAGGCCCTTTAGCTATCTTTGCCATTCAGATTTTTAAATGTGCTTGGCATTGTTACTGTGGCCTGTGGATTTTTTACAGGACTAACATCATCAAGAATTCACAGATGAATTCTCTAGCCTACCTTCTTTTTTTTTTTTTTTTTTTTTTTTTTTTTTTTTGGCCAGTCCTGGGCCTTGGACTCAGGGCCTGAGCACTGTCCCTGGCTTCTTCCTGCTCAAGGCTAGCACTCTGCCACTTGAGCCACAGCGCCGCTTCTGGCCGTTTTCTGTATATGTGGTGCTGGGGAATCGAACCTAGGGCCTCGTGTATCCGAGGCAGGCACTCTTTGCCACTAGGCTATATCCCCAGCCCTCTAGCCTACCTTCTTAACCCAAGATAAAGTTGGACCTCAGAAATGAGGGTAGTTTGTTCTTACTGTAGTGAGTTGGAGCTTATGGTAGGGAAACTGAATAAATTAGCTCTGACTTCCCAGCAAGTAACTTTCTACTGCAATATTCGATTCTTTTTGTTTCTCCTCTGCCTTCCGTGGTATGCAGCAACCATAATGTTACAGCAAGGGACTAAGGCTTAGAATTGGTATCTGACTCTTAAATGTGACCCACAAGAAGCTGTGCTCTGTAAAGACAGATGCAGGTTTGGATCTTATTTCTGCTGTTGGCCATCGGGAAGGGGGAGTTGGGAGCAAAGTGTGGAGACCAGAATTCAACAGGTCAGTTGGAAAGGATGACAAGAGTGGCAATCTCTAAGCACTAGTTTATCTTCCTGATTTATTTTGGTTTTTGTTTGTTTATTTGTTTGTATTATTTTCTTAAAATTTGATTAACCTGTTTGGCCTCCATGGCTTTCATGAATGTTCCTTATAGCCAGAGCTCTGTGCCTGGTCAGCATATGCATGGTCCATGCCTTGCATTCCTCTTGCATATTTTGAGTTTTATTTCAAATTTTGCTTGTTTTTGGTTCAGTTTTGTTCCTTTTATTTTTGTTTGTATTTTGTGTTCGGTTTCTGCTATATTTTCTTTTGCATTTTAGCTAAACTAAGACTTGCCCTGCATGGTGCAAGCTGTAGCACGCACAGCAGAGCCTTAGTCGATAAGAAGTTGCAAATCTGTATTCGAAAAGCACGGAGCCTGCAGGATCGCATGCAGCAGCAACAATCATCGCAGCCGCCGCCGCAGCCCTCAGCCTGCTTCCCATCACATGGGGGCGCCCTCCCTCAGCCAACAAGGTAGTGCTTGGGAACCCACATTAGTTTATGGACACCAGGGGAGGAAGTGACCATGGATGCTCCATAGTTAGAACTCTGTCTTGGCGACTACAGGGAAGAGAGAAGAGTCCACTGGAAAGATTTTTCTCCTCTCAGGTCAGATCTACAGTGAAAAGCTCATTGTTCTGGTGGTCCTATACTTAACTAAACCATGTCCTGGGAGTGAGCTTATCTCCCTATCATACACGATTATTATATACTTAAACATGATGGTCTGGGCTGCCTTTCATTTTATAGTAGCAAGTCTAAAATTTTATTTTGGGATTTCAGTGTTTCCCATATTCAATGGAAATGGGGAAAATAGTCTTCCTTCCTATGAGTAGGCCATAGAAAGAAGACATAAAGATTTTCTTTCTTAGCTTCTCAAGATTAGAAAAAAAAAAGTTCCACTAGCTATTGGTGTATTTCTTACAATCTTAGCCTTTTATATTTGGCTCTTACTTAAAATAAATGAATATAAGTAAAAATTAATTGTTAATAATTTGGAGTAGTTTTCAAAATAGAATGAAGTGAGCTCTTTGTTGTTGTTGTTTTTCCCTTGGTGGTACTGGGAATGGAACCTAGGGCTTTGCACATGCTAGGCAGGCATTCTCATTGGTCTACATCCCATGTGTGCTAATGTTTTATGAGTATTTATCTAGGTCCACGTCTAAGCTATTATATGTTTTCTTTTATTTCTTTTTCTTAATGATCTTATGAGATAATGGCAATTATTTAGAATACTTACAAATAGGGGACGTTAAACTCAGGGGAGAGAAATAAGGTACCCAAGATCACGTGGCTAAGTGGTAGAAGGTACAGAATTCAAACCCAGACCTGTTTAAACTGTTTCAGCATCATATTTGCTCTCAAAAGAGTTTGGAGTCTGGAGCACTTCAAATTTTGCATTTTTAGATTAGGGATCTGAGATAATAGTTTCTTAAGTTTTAGGAGGCAAAATCTTCATTTAAGCATCTATAATTTGACTAAAATTTGAGAAGTTGAAGGTTTAAGTATTTATAATATTGCATTTTTGTTAGAAATATAAAGTATTAATTAAATACTAATTATTTACTATTAATGAAATGTAGTTAATCTCTATTCTCACTCCTAAAAATTAAGAGTCATAGAATACTACTTTAAGGAACTATCTGAATGACAAATACAATGAAACCCAGATTACAAATGCACATTCAAAATAGTAGATCTCTGTGTAATCCCATTAACCCAAATCATCCTGTGTTTTATAATTGTATCTTCCTGGTTCCTTTGTCTGGATTACCTCATAGGATTCTAGGTAGGACTTTCTTCCTTATATAGCATCCTGGATTTTTGCTGTTTGGTATGAGTGATTTTCAAGCTTTGCTTACCTTCCATGTCATTTGCATGTGGGAATAGTGTTTTTGTATTTTAATTTGCAAGAATATGATTAGAATGGGACTTCATAGGTAGTAAAGAATATAGACAAGGGTACTATTTAATATTACTATATGCAGCTTTGGTGAAAGCATTTAATCGCAGTTCAGTATTGCCTTTTCATCTGAGTGTGAGTGGACCATTTGTCTGGGTATGTGTTTGAACCTCTGAACTATTTGAGCTTATCTTTCCATTTATTTTCATTATCCTCTCTGTTAATAGTTAGAAATAGGAATTGAATGAGTAGTTCATTTTGAAAACAGTTTATGACTGGCTCTCTCTATTTGTTTCAGTGAACAGCCTGTCTCGCTCCAAGTATTGTTAAGCCAGGAGGCCCAACTAGAACCCTGCACAGATACAGAGTTTGGGGCCAGTTCTTCTTTCTTCCACTCACCTGCTTCTTGCCATGCATCACATTCATCACTATTCCCAGAGTCATCTGCCCCATCAGCCCCACAGCACAACTCCCCCAGTAGATCTGCCTCAAAGCTTCTGACTTCAGTTGAGATGGATAGCATTGCCACCTCTGCATTCCAAAGGCAAGGATTACCTAAAAAAACAGGGAGGACTGACAAGAATTCTCATCATGAACGCATGGCATTGGATGCCCCTGTGAGTAAGCTGCAAGGCCGCAGGGAGGACAACATTAATTGTAACAGGTTTTTTCCACAAGGAGGACAAGGCATTGCTCAAGAACAGCTGTTCCAAGAGGAGAAGGATCCTACTGACCCTTCCCAGGTGATGCCTTGGTCACATCCAAAAGAAGGAGTCACCGTGGAGGCAGGAGATGTGCACAGCCTAGGCTATAGTGCTTCAGGTTCATCTGCTCAGCCCAGCATTCCCCTTCATAGGGCCTGTCACCCTGTAATATCTGCTGCTTCTTCATCTGTGCTTTATTCTCCTGATCATGTGCAGAAAACTAACCAATGTCTCCAAATCCCACTGACTTCAGAAGGAGCTGAAAGTAATGAAGAGACCTACAGGCCAGAATTTCCCAGCACAAAAGGACTTGTCCGCTCTCTAGCAGAACAGTTCCAGAAGATGCAGAGTGCTTCCATGAGGGATGCTACAGGTTCCCAGAATCGAAGTTTGCCAAGTAGTCTACAGAAGAACCTTTCCCCTTCTGATTTGAAGCCTTCTTTCCAACAAGGTCAAGGAAAAGACCACTGTCCTTGGGTAAAACAGAAGTCCTCTCTGGATAGTAGGGACAGACTTCCTTCTTGGGAAGAGCCTGCTGACCATCTTTCTCTTGCCATGAAAACTGGGGTGCCTAATGGTGAAACCTCTAGGGGAGGACAGCCCAGGTTGGCAGAGCTAGCTATACACCAAGGGAAGCTAGCTCAAATGAGAGATGTTAGATCTAAGGAGCTTGATAGCAATATCAACTTGGGGACTTGTTTGCCTTTGGATTCCTGGGTGAATGTTACAAGGCTCTGTGATTCTCAGCTTCAACATGGGCTCCCTGGTCCAGGAGTGAAGTCCTACCCCCATGACTCCCATACCTGTGTAACCTATCCAGAGAAAAATCACCTCCTTCTGCATCCACACTGGAACCAAGATACAGAGCAGGAGACCTCAGAATTGGAGTCTCTCTACCAGGCCAGTCTACAGGCTTCTCAAGCTGGCAGTTCTGGATGGGAGCAGCAGGATGTGACTTGGCATTCACTTAGCCAAAAAGGTAAAAATGCAGTCAAGGGTGGAGGAGAGTAAGAATATACAAAAGCTTGGGGCTGGGAATATGGCCTACTAGCAAGAGTGCTTGCCTCGTATACATGAAGCCCCTGGGTTCGATTCCCAAGCACCACAAATATTGAGATCGGCCAGAAGTGGCGCTGTGGCTCAAGTGGCAGAGCGCTAGCCTTGAGCAAAAAGAAGCCAGGGACAGTGCTCAGGCCCCGAGTCCAAGGCCCAGGACTGGCAAAAAAAAAAAAAAAAAAAAAAAAAAAAAAAAAAAAAAAAGGATACACAAAAGCTGAAAGAGGTGTGATGTTCTCAACAGACAGCATCCCTGGCTTAGAGAGAGGTAATGTAACTTCTGACTTTACTTGTAAAACCTTCTGCACAGTTGGTAGTTATATGTTTTAGCTAGAGTGGTGATGGAGGCAGAATTAGCACTTACAGATCAATTCCTTCCTCATAAAGAAAGAGACTGTTCTTGCCAGGCTTAGTGGCTCTGGCCTATAATCCCAGTTACTGGGGATTTGAAAGATGGAAATTAGGATATATTGTTTTATATATTTTTTACATTCTACACATTTCACCTATTTAAAGTATACAACATCGTAGTTTTTATTATGTTAGAATTATACTATCACTACAGTTTTATTTCTAATTGTTAGTCACCCTTAGACCCCCCCATATTTTGTTGTACAATGGTTTAAACTCAAGGCCTATCACTTAAGTTCTTTCCTACTGACTGTAGCTCACTAGTGTCAGAGTGTTTAATCATCCCAGAAGGAAAACTTATATCTACTAGCAGTCATATTCCTCATACTTTCCATTGCTCCTCCTAGCCCTTGAATCCACTAATCTTTTTTCTGTCTCTGTAGAACTGCCTTTTCAGAGCATTTCATTTAAATGAAGTTATACAGTATGTGGTCTTTGTGATTAGATTAATTTGGACATGATTATAGATCCTAAATAATTATATAAACCCCAGATAAATCAATATATATTGATATATATCTGAATTTTGTAGTACTTCCAAGCTGAGCAGACATCACCTTAAAGATGTTTACTTAAAAATACAAAGCAACTCTGTTCTGAAACATTTCAAATAAAAGTAAAGAGTTAAAATAAATGCTTTAATAAACTTCCAGCTCCTTATCACCAGCTTCTGTGGTGATGATTTATCATTTGGCTATAGTTTCTCCCTTTCCCTTTTCTCACTAGCTTATTTAAAAGAACATATTAGATATGCATTCTTCCACTCATAATTTTGAATGTATCCCTCAAAAATAATGGCTTTGTGTGTGTATGTGCATAAACGTGCACACCCAAGAGAAGGGGGAGGAGGGAAAATACTGTGCTGAAAAGTACTACCTATCAGCTCCTGGAGCTCTTGTTCCTGTTATATCAAATGAGGTTTGATATATGATGACTATGATTACTCTAGAACTAGACTAGAAATAATGGTGCCCTTGGTTACCACAGAAAATCTCTTATGTCAGATAATGTTCTTTCTATATATTAGAAATTTCAGACCAACCTCTGACAGTTCATGATATTTTCAAATATGAAATGTGACAGGATGAAGATATTCAGCTGTCTTTTCATAAAGTTCTTAGTTTTTACAAAATTCTTTAAGAGTTGTGGCCCTTACACCCTACAGGAATCCACCCTTACTCTGAAAGTTATTCTTCCTAAATAATGTGCTAGGAACACATTTCTCCATTTTGTTCAGGGATACATATTTGTTACTTAGGTAAAATGTGAACTCCTGAGTCTGTGCTTCCAGGCTCAGATTTGAGGTTTCCCAAAGAGATGGTTCAATTTATACATATGTTTTATTCCTCTACAGATGGCATGGGGAGGAGACTGCACTCAGCACCTGGTCTTGATCTTTCAAAGACCCCAACAGCAGAAATGGAGCATTTTCTCCATGAAGTGAGCACAGTGCCTGCATCACAGGTAGCAGCCTTAAATGCTAAGGTGCTGGCCCTGGGTGGTGTGCTAGAAAAGCAAGTGTGCTAAGAAATGAGTGGTAGGTTGATGGTAAGACAGAGGCACAGTCATGTGGGGCTATCTGAAGAGAATATGCTCATCCTCTTTTTGAGTAAGAGGAGATTGCTACAGCCAAGTACATTCCAATTATATCTAATTTAGGTATTTAATAGTGTATCTTACTCAATTGTCTTCCATATTTCTGAGGATAGGGCCTATGAGAAAACCACAGGTCTGATATTACGTGTCTGCCTGCGTGTCTGTTTGAAGGCTACAGCTTGCCAAGGCCTTGGCAGGGAATATGGTGAGGATGAACAGTACAGTGCAGAGAACTTTCGCCGCATCTCACGCAGCCTCAGTGCCACCATTATCTCAGAGAGGGAGGAGGTTCCAGTCACTTGCCAGAGTTTTGTAAGTAGCACCAGGGTTCATATATTCACAGCACCTTCCTCCCTGCTAGTAAAAATACAGTATAGGTAAAAAGTAGGTAGAAACTGAAGGCTTGTGGAAAGCTATGTGCATTTAGTAAGAATTAGGACACATTGTCAAAATTAGTTACACTTACATGGAGCTTCTTTCTTGGAGCAGATGGGTGTGTTTTAGAGATTCCTAGGACAAAAGATATTGTGTCCGTTTTTATCATGATGACAAATGGAAACAAGGAAGGATGATTATTTTGGCTCATGGTTTCAGAGGTTTCTGTTCATATCACTGGCTCCATTGCTTTGGTTTGAACAGTGGAAAACATCAGGGCAGCGGGGATGTGATGGAGTAGAGCTGATCACCTCATGGCAACTGGGAGGTCCACAGACAGTGATAAGAAGGGGCCAAGGACTGATACACACTTCAAAGGCAAACTTCAATTGGACATGTTTTTTTCCAATGAGGCTTCACTTCCTAGTAGCTTGTTTGGTGAGCTAATGAATGTATTAACCTATTGACAAAGTTAGCACTTTTGGTGCAATCACCTCTTGATGGTTGGAAGCACCAGCTTGGGACCAAGCCTTCAACATATGAGGCTTTGTGGGTGTTGCATATGCAAACCATAGCGGTAGTAATGGGAATGTTTAGTAGCTTTATGAGAAGAGAGACCTGAGCTACCACACATGTTCTGTTTTGCCATATTATGATGGATCAAATATGTACTTTCCAGATTCTGAGCAGATACTAGTGCAATGCTCCTTACTTCCCAGCCTTTAGAAATCCAGTCTTTTGAGTTCCTTAAGGCAAAGGAAGTGTCTTCAGTTTTATAGTGATGCCTATTTCAAGTCTGACTCATCCACTCTTTCTGGATTGTTTGAAAAAAGCTGATTACAGAAGTTTATTCTAGTTCTATCCCACATTATCTCATGTAAAATTGATGTCCAATATTTGTTGAATGAAAAAATTACAAACAGGTTGGGTTTTTTTGTTTGTTTTGACTAGTCTGGGGCTTGGACTCGGGGCCTGAGCACTGACCCTGGCTTCTTTTTGCTCAGGGCTAGAGCACTCTACCACTTGAGCCGCAGCACCACTTCTGGGGTTTTCTATGTATGTGGTGCTGAGGAATCGAACCCAGGGCTTCATGTATACGAGATAAGCACTCTACCACTAGGCCATATTCCCAGCCCTACAAACAGGTTTTTTTTTTTTTTTCCTTAGTTAATATGGGCCAGTTGTGGGGCTTGAACTCAGCACTTCCTTGAGCTTTTGTGCTCAAGGCTAGCACTCTACATCTTGAACCACAGCTTCATTCCCACCTTTTTGGTGGTTAATTGGAGATTAGAAGTCTGACAGACTTTGTTGCCCATACTGGCTTTGAACAATGACTCTCTCTCTGGTAGCTAGGATTACAGGCTTGAGCCACTGCACCCGGCATGTTTTTATTTTTGTAGTGCTGAGGAGTGAATCTTGGACTTTGTACATGCTTGGCAAATGCTCTACCATTGAACCGTATCCCCATCGTCTTTATTACAGGTTTTAAGCTAGGCGCTGGTAGCTAGGGCTTCCAGTATTAGCTACTCAGGAGGTTGTGACCTAAAGGATCACAGTTCAAAGGCAACCTGAGCAGAAAAGGCCTCGCAAACTCCACTCCAATTAACTAGGAACAAGGCAGGCTAGAAGTATGGCTCAAGTGGTAGATTGCCAGCCATGTGAGCATACAAGGCCTTGAGTTCAAGCTACAGTACCAGCAAAACAAAGCAGAAAAAAAAATAGGTTTTTAAATACGTGGTACAATTAGGAAGGTACAAAAAGAGAGACAAGGAAAACTGTCCTACTAGCCCTTCAGATTCAGTTCCCTCCCAAGAAGCACTCATTTTCTCCATTCATTAAGTTCTGTTTTGCCATTCTTTTTTGAAAAGATAGTCTTTTCTGACCAGCATTTTTTTCATATACCTTCAATGCATTTAGTATAAAGTATTAATTTTCTTAGGAGAGTTGGCTTCCTTCTAAGTTATTACCATGCATTTATTCACAAATTCTTTTTGTGAATTAGTTCCTTTAAACAAATGCTTATTGAGCTTATGTTCTTGATATTGTGCCAAATGCTAGGATATCTGGGTGAGTGAATTAGGTACAGTCCCTGCTTTTATGTAGCCTACACTATACCACAGGGTATAAACAAACATGTAATTTAAAATGTGATAAGGATTTATTAGTATAGGAACATTAGAAGAGCTATCTAAATAGAAATCTTTAAAAAAAACATGAAAAACAAAACAGAAGTCAAATGATACATAAGGTCTGGAGGCATGGCTTCATGGTAGCGTACCAATCTACTAATAAGCACAAACTCGGGCTGGGGATATGGCCTAGTGGCAAGAGTGCCTGCCTCATATACATGAGGCCCTGGGTTCGATTCCCCAGCACCACATATACAGAAAATGGCCAGAAGTGGCGCTGTGGCTCAAGTGGCAGAGTGCTGGCCTTGAGCAAAAAGAAGCCAGGGACAGTGCTCAGGCCCAGAGTCCAAGCCCCAGGACTGGCCAAAAAAAAAAAAAAAAAGCACAAACTCTGAGTTTATAATAGAGATATCAGGCCTGAGGTTTCAGAGATGGCTTTCTGAAGGAGGCAAATGAATGTAGCAGGTAAAGAGATCTGAGGCATGTATTAACTGAATTGCAAGGTTCATTGGTGACTAGGGAGTGGGGCTCAAGTGGAGTCTCTGAGTTGAATCCCTAGTCACACACACACACACACACACACACACATTTGTTATGGTAGGATTAGCATCTGGTTGCAGTAAGATATTGACAAGTGATACAGGAAAGAATATAAATTAAAGAGTCAGATCATGGTCCACAGAAGGCTCTATAGGACATGGTAAAGAGTTTAGAAGGTTAATACTTTTAGCTATTGTGTTGTGCTGTGAATGGAAGACACCATCTTCACAGACTATAGGAGAATTTACCATATAATTTCTTAATAAATACTGTTTCTTTTAAAACAAAAAAAGTTTAGAAGGATAGAGAGAAATAAACATTGGAGGGTCAATTAGAAAGTAAACATACATGAGACTTGATGTCAGCCTGAATATGGGAAAAGGTGAGTCAAAAATAGTAGTCAAGTCTTATGGGTTGAAAATTATATGTTTTGGTGGAGACAGAGTTTTACATTCAATTCTGAGTATTTTATACTCGAGTGGAACTAGCTGATGGGTATGAGACATATGGGCTAGAAATTGAGAATGGAAACCCGAGCCATTGAAAAGAGGAAAAGAACACTGCAAAGAGTGAAAAGCCAGGAGAAACCTTTGAAGAACATTAGTTTTAAGGTAGATCTTCTGAAGAGCCCTAAAAAGGCACAGATAAAAAAGACAGAGCTCAGGCTGGGGATATGGCCTAGTGGCAAGAGTGCTTGCCTTGTGTACATGAAGTCCTGGGTTCAATTCCCCAGCACCACATATATAGAAAATGGCCAGAAGGGGCGCTGTGGCTCAAGTGGCAGAGTGCTAGCCTTGAGCAAAAAGAAGCCAGGGATAGTGCATAGGCCCTGAGTCCAAGGCCCAGGACTGGCAAAAAAAAAAAGACAGAGCTCAGAGGGAAACCAGAGAAGTGAGGTATTCTTTTAGAAATACTTTACTTCTTGAAATACTCTTCCCATATTCATAATAGGTATTATGATAATATACTGATGAATTAACACAAATTCTGCCATTGAATAGCTTTTAGTATGTTAAAGGAAATTAAATATATTGGCATAGAAACTGTTTATTATTTACTAAGTTTATGCATTGCTCCAGGCACTATTCAAGTTGCTACAGATTCTGAACTGAAAAGAAATGTATTCTAGTAGGGGAGAAGAAGACAAAGAAATAAGTATGGTAAAGAAGAATAAAATAACTCCAGATAATTAGGACTACAGAGCAAAAATGGCTTTCCTCAGAGCTATTTTTGATAGAACAGTGATATCAACTCTAATGAAGTAACATTTGAACAGAAGCTTTACTTTTATGAAGGTTTCAGCCAAGGAAGAACATTGCTGGAGACATACTAAAGGGGATATTTTAAGTCTTACCACAAAGATAAGTAACACAGCATAAAGCAGAGCATAAATAACTGAATGCAAGTTTGACATGCAAAAATGTTTCTGGGGAATGTATCAGTGGTAGTACAGAAGATGGGGATTCTGTATTTCAGTACTTAGAGTCGGTATCAGTTTTTTTCTGTTTCTTAGTTTTTCTTAATATTTTCTTTTTCCCTTTTAATTTTATTTTTTTGCAATGCTAGAGATTGAACTGAGGGCATGACCTATGGTAGGCAAGTGCTCTAGCACTGAGCTATGTCGCCAGCCCCTAGTTTTAACTTCTGTTTCAATCTAATTCTACCAATTAGCATTAAAGAATTTTCTGATTGGACTGGGTGCTGGTGGCTCGTACATATAAGCCTAGCTACTCAGGAGACTAAGATCTAAGGATCACAGTTCATAGCCAGCCTAGGTAGGAAAATCTGTAAGACCTTTATCTCCAATTAATCACCAGTAAAGTAGAAGTGGAATTGTGTCTCAAAGTGGTAGAGTACTAGCTTTGAGCAAAAAGAGCTCAGGGACAGTGCCCAAGTTCTGAGTTCAGGTCCCACGACTGACAAAAAAAAAAAAAAAAGAATTTGCTAGTTGGCCAAAAAAAAAAGAATTTACTGCTTACACAGACACATACATACAGACACACACAGAGACATGAAGACAACATAATAAAACTACCAAACTACTTGAAGAAGAGGGGAGAGAAGAAATGAGACTATGCTGGAGGTGTTAAGTCTGTGCACATATATGAAAATATCACAGTGAAACCCCCTCATACTACCAATGTATGCTGATTTTCTTTTTGTCGGTCGTGGGACTTGAACTCTAAACCTGGGCACTGTCCCTGAGCTCTTCAGCTCAAAGCTAGTGCTGTTCCACTTGAGCCACAATGCCACTTCTGGTTTTCTGGTAGTTATTTGGCGATAAGAATATCAGGGACTGGGCTGGGGATATGGCCTAGTGGCAAGAGAGCTTGCCTCGTATACATGAGGCTATGGGTTCGATTCCCCAGCACCACATATACAGAAAACAGCCAGAAGTGGTGCTGTGGCTCAGGTGGCAGAGTGCTAGCCTTGAGCAAAAGGAAGCCAGGGACAGTGCTCAGGCCCTCCTGAGTCCAAGGCCCAGGACTGGCCAAAAAAAAAGAATATCAGGGACTATCCTGCTTGGGCTGGCTTTGAACTGTGATCCTCAGATCTGAGGATCCTCAGATCCTCAGCCTCCTGGGTAGCTAGGATTACAGGCATGAGCCACCAGCACCTGGCTTGTATGCTGATTTTTTTTTTTTAATAACTTAAAGAAAAAGAATGTATTAAAGACCTGAATGGAGCCAGGCAACAGTGGCTCAATGCTACTTGGAAGGCAGAAATCAGAAAGATTGCCATTCCATACCAGACAAAAACTTCATGAGATCCTATCTTAATAAATACTTGGGAATGGTGGTTCATGTCTGTCACAACAGTTAGGTAAGAGACTGAGGTCAGGAGAATTATGGCTTGGTGCCAGCTCACACAAAAAAAGTTCACAAAAACCTCATCTCAACAGAAAAAAAAAAGCCACTAGGTATGGTGAGAAGTGTAAATATGAGGATCACTGGCTAGGCTTGCTTAGGCTAAAAGTGAGACCTTATCTCAAATACAACCTCAGGCTAAAAGTGAGACCCTATTTCAAAAATAAAGAGTTGCTAGGAACTGGTGGCTCATACTTAGGAGACTGAGATCTGAGGATCAAGATTGGAAGCCAGCCCAAGCAAGTAAATCTGTGAGGCTCTTAGCTCCAAAAAAACCAAAACAAACAACAACAACAAAACCCAAGGGGCTGGAAATATGGCCTAGTGGTAGAATGCTCACCTCCTGTACACGAATCCCTGAGTTCAATTCCTCAGCACCACATATATAGAAAAAGCCGGAAGTGGCGCTGTGGCTTAAGTAGTAGAGTGCTAAAAGAAGCCAGGGACATTGCTCAGGCCCTGAGTTCAAGCCCCAGGACTAGCAAAAAGCCAGAAGTAGAGCCATGGCTTAAGTGGTAGAGCACTAATCTTAAGCAAAAAGAACAGTGCTCATGCCCTGTGTTCAGGCCCCAGGACCAGCAACAATAAATAAATAACCAGAGTTTAAAAGGGGTGGACTTGTGGCTTAAGCCGTAAAACACCTCCCTAGAAAACGTGAGACCCTCCCTAATCACCAAAATGCCAGAGAGAGAGTGAATCAGAGAGGGAGAGAGACAGAGGAGAGAGACACACACACACTCAAAAGTTGAGGGATATCATGAAAGTGATGAAGAGACCACCTAAAGTTTGTAGTTTCCTAAAAGGGTTCACAGAGTGCCTGAGTAAATTGGATCCCTCTCTAGAGTAAGCCATGCTTGTGCTCTGCTTCCCTTCATTTCCCTCTGCTCGCCTCATTGTGTTTACCCAACCATATCCTGCTGTGTTAATCCTCATCTTTATGTTTTTTGTCTTGTCTCATTATAAGGATTCATCACACGTGAGGAAAAAGCCTTTGGAAACCGAGCATCGTTGTTCCAGCTCCTCTTCCCTCCCTGTCATCCATGACCCTCCCATATTTCTCCTTGATTCCCAAGTCTACCCTTCCCAACCACAGTTCCTGTCCCCAGATGTCCTGATGCCCAGCGTGGCAGGGGAACCCTGTAGAACCCCAGGTAACTCCTCCCAATCTAATATTACAAGCCAAAATGTGGTACCTTTCTAGGGAACAGTAAGGGTTAAATCTGTACATCTGTTGAGAGGGCAGGGTGTCCTAAGAGGGAGTGGTATATAAGGACATGAATTCTGCTTTAAGATCTAGTATTGATCTCAATGAATTATTACTGAGTCATTTCTTAGGCACATGGTTTTTAGGCTGAGGTCTAAACTGGCACTCCTAAGAATCTACATACTCATATAAGAATGAAGTGTATCAGTATTGACAGGATAATCTTTTTAATGACCAAGAGGAATAACTTATCTTTGGGATCCTCCCAAAACAGAAAGTGTTATGTCTATCAGCTAATTTTCTCTCTTATTCACTGAGTCTCAGCTGAAGGATAGTGTAGGAGGACAAAAATGAGTGGGAGACTAGAAAGACATTCTACCTGGAGAACCCATGTCATGGGTATAGACGCAGATGATCATGGGGAAGATGAGCAGCATCATTGACTTTCATTGACCCTCCACAGTAAAATAGCCTCCTTTTCCTCCTCACGGTCTGAATCTGCAGCTTAACGCTGTGGTTCTCAATAGGGGAAAACAATACTACTGATACCTAATGGGTAGAGGCCAGGGGTACTGATATATATCAAATAATGAATAGGCAGTCTCTCCCCCCTCCCCAACAAAGGACTATCAGTCTGTTATCACTAGTGCCAAGGTAAGTAAATGTATAGAGACATTGTATATCGTGTATTTGGGAGTAATGTTCTGAACAGAAGCAGAGATCTCAGCCATTAAGCAAGAATTTAAACAGGCAACTAGAATGAAGGGTAATTGCTATAGTAAAGTCATCATCATTACATTAGTGTATTTGTTGTTTTGGGGATGTTCATGTGTGTGCGTGCGTGTATATGTGTGTGTGTTGGAGTGATTACACTGAAGTGAGGTAAGTATGGAAATATTTAAGAGACTATTTCACTTGCCCAAGCTGGAGATAAGAGACTTGATTTTGATTACATTATTAATTTAAAAAATAAAGTGAAAACAAAGGTAGGTTCTTTCTTTCCGTGTGTGTATGCTTTTGAAGGACTGAAGTTGGGTGAAACAGCCAGGAATGATCATCAGGAAAGGAAAATTATTTTCTTTAGATGTTCAATCTTTAAGTTTCTTTTTTCTTTGCAGGAACATCAAGGAGTGTCCAGCAGTTTCTGGCTCTGTGTGACAGGGGTGAAACTTCCCAAGGGATCAAGTACACAGGAAGGACTTTGAACTACCGGAGTCTCCCTCACCGTTCCAGAATTGATGCCTTCTGGGAACCCTGGTCAGAGACCCACCAACACTTTGGGGCCAGATTCCTAACTACTGCAGGAAGCAAACCTCAGCCAACCCACACTACCACACTACCAGAAAGAAGTCAGGGTCTTCAGGTTCCTCCTGCTCAGGCTGAAGGGGATCTTTTTCATTCACCCTCTCATCTACCCATTGTTCACCCTATGTCCCCATCACCCAGCAGTCTTCATTTACCCCTGAGGTCAGCTTGGAATTCAGGTCCTATTCCAGGGTCCCGAACACCTGGTCCTCGAAGAGTAGATATACCCCCAGATGATGACTGGAGGCAATGCACTTATACTTCCCAATCTAGGAACAGGAAGGCAGAGGAAGAAAGGTTGTTGTGTGTTCTAGCAGAGGTTCTTGGAAGAGAGCAGAACAAAACTAGAGTCCTGCAGCATAGTAGCTGGTGGTAAGGGTCATCCCATTTGTCTCCTGGAGCCACACTCTTCTCTGTAAAACATAACTGGCAGAGTTGCTTATGCTGCATCTCTGCCATAGTTGTACTATTCTCATCTCAACACAGAATTGGCAGTTTCTCCCTGGGGCACCAGGAGCCTCTAAAGAGACCTGGTCCTTTGAGAGGGAATATTTGAAATTCCAACTTTAATTCCCATACTAAATTGAAGCAGCTGCCATTTTGTATTTGAGCCACTTTAAAGTTGAATCCATTATATTGTTCTTGATACTAGTCATTAGTGTCTTATGGTCATTTCTGGATAGTAATACCCCACCTCTACCTGAGGTCCATTCTTTGGTCTCTACTATCTTCCCAACTTACACACTTAAAAAAAAAAATCTGCCTAACCCTATTATCTGACCCTCTTCCCCATTTCCCATCCTAAAAGGTACACGTAGCCTTGTGGTCATGGTGATGACCATGACCACATAATTCAGGGCAGCACATCTGCCCAGGTATTATGGGCCTGTCAGCCTTCCCTGTGCCCTACACCATAGGCCTAGAATATGGAACTGCCAACATAACATTTGCCCTTCTAAACAGATATAGTCTGGCACATTAACATATCCTCTTGTCTTCAGCAGCAGAACCATTACTGCCACTTGCTCATTCACCATTGTAAATCCTCAGAGTCTGCTGCACTATTTTAGGGCAAAACATACTTTTTGTAAAGTATTTTTCATTAATAAATCTATATGATAGTTCTATTTAATTCCTTGTCGTTCTTTTGTATGTTGATGCTCTTTTGTATTGGGATGGGAAGGCCAAGATATACATATAAAGGGATTTTTTACTTAAAGGAGTGAAAGGAGTTGAAGGACATATACTCAAGGTGGGAGTCACTGGGCCCTTGGAGTACTTTTCCTTGTTTCTGCTATCATGTTTGCTTTCCCTTTCCTGCTAAAGGTACTCAATACATAACACTCCATTTTCCTACTCCTAAGGCAGATTTTCTGGGCACACTAACAAACTCACTCCTGGTGTCAGTACTGTTGGTGGCCTCCTGCTGTGTTACAAGTTTGTGATGTGCTCAATTCCCACAGTCCTCAAAAATAACCAAAGATTGATGGCTGGAGGTATAGCTCAGTGATAAAGCACCTTCCTAGCAAGGGCATGACCTGTTCAGTATTCATACTCCAGAGAAAAAAAGGAATTCCTTTTGCAAAGAATGCCCATTGAGGTTTCTCTTCCTGAAGTCTCAGGAACTTTGAGATTGACACAAAGTAGAAGACAATGCTGAGACTTTTTTTCTATTTACCTGATTATTACCATCTATAATGAACATATTCTGAGCACATGTTTTATTCAGCAGCATGTCCAGGAATTTCACACACCATGCCATTTGATGTGAGAAGCCACTTGCATTCTATACCCTAAAGATAAATACATCTTAATAGAGAGGCTGGTCTCTGAACATGATTTAGTACATGTGGTATCAGACTCTTCTAGTCATTGTTGATGGGCAGTCTTGTTCCTCAATCTCCTACCCCATGAACATTGGTTATATTGTGTTTCTATAAAGGTCCCTTAGATCATCTGAAGCTCAGATTCTGTGTATGCCCACAAGGAACTAATTTCCTGTTTACCCCATTGCTGCTTTGGCACCACTTTGGTGCCAGTACTTGGGCTTCAACTCCATGGCCTCACACTCTTGCATAGTTTTTTTGCTCAAGGCTGGTGCTCCACCACTTGAGCCCACACCTTCACTTCTGGCTTTTTGCTGGTTAATTGGAAATAAGGGTCTCACAGATTTGTCTGCCTGGGCTGGCTTTGAACTGCAATTCTCAGATCTCAGCCTCCTAAGTAAACCATCAGTGTCCAGCCTCTCTGCCTTTCTAAATCAAAAGAGAGGCCATTTCCTTTTTAGGTGAATCCTCTAAGATTCTGAATATATCTTGGTGTCATTCCCTTGCTCCCTCTTGCTGCCTTTTGATTCTTAACCATTGGATCCTACACTGCTTCAGATGCATTCTTATTTTGTGCCTTCTAATTCTAAATACAATTCTAAGCTCTAAACTTGAGCTTTTAAATTCTATTTAAAACTCCATTCTGAATGGTCATGTTTTTGCCTCTGTCTCTTGCCCATCTTAAAGTATTCAGGTCTGGTGGGTAAATTGTTACACATTTATTTTCTCTATTGGTATGATGTTCTGAGACTTGATTATGTATCTTCATTTTCTGGGAATTCTGTGAGAGTTTTTCCTTACACATATCACTGTAATCCCTTTCCTAGCAGTCTTGTTTCTACACATTAAAAACTTAAACTTGATCCCTTGGCTTGGTCCCGTTTCTCTACTAGCTTCAGTAATTTTGCCCAAGTCCCTGGAGCCCGCCCCGCCCCCGCCCCCGCGCGCGCGGTGCATGCCGGTCTTCGCCCCTCTGAAGGGAAAGAGGTCCGCCATGTTCCCCGGCGGCGCCGCCGCTTGGCTCTGTTAGCCGCCGCCCCCGCCCCCAACCCCGCCCGGCCCAGAGCCTAGCCGAGCCCCGGGCCCCAGCATGGCTGCCCCGGAGCCGGCCCGGGCCGCACCGCCCCCGCCCCCGCCCCCGCCACCCCCTCCCGGGGCTGACCGCGTCGTCAAAGGTGAGAAGTGGACGAAGGCTCCAGGGCCTGGCGTGGGGAGCCGCGGTGAGGGCGGGCGGGAGCCCGGCCCCCGAGAACGGGCCTGGCCGGGCAGGCGGCCGAGTGACTGGCTGCCTCCCTCGGGGAGTGGCCCCTGGGCGGGCCCCTGCTGGGCTGGGCCGACTCCGTCGGTCTCCCGCTCGTCTTCAGGCCGGGGCGGGGGTTTGGCTTGCTGGATTTTCTCGCCCGAGAGTCGCGGCTGCTCGCAGTCGTGAGCCGGCGCTTTTCTTACTCGGCCTGTCAGAGTGGCGAGGGAGCCGCAAGCCGCTTCCGGCCCCGCGACAACTGCTCCCTGGCTGGTCACTGCAGACCTAGGGGCCCGAGACCTTCAGCCACGCCGCGCAGGGCGGGCGATGAGCAGTCCGAAATCGCTTGGGCTTTGGCCCACACCTGCTCCCCAGTGACAGCCATCCGCCCTATCCGCGCCTCGCCCGCGCCGGCCGCAGGGGTTCGCGCTGAGCCCTCAGGTGCCACCCCGCGCGGAAAATGGGGGAACCGAATGGGGTTGGACAAGGGTGAAGGGTCCAGGATGGATTGAGAACCCCAGATTTATAAGTACAGAGGCGGGGGGCGGAAGGGGGAAGCAGCATGGCAAGAATCAAAAGAAAAAGCCTCATGGATAGGAAGAAATATTTACTTAGACAAGCATCCACACTCTTTGGTGGGAAGGGGTTTTACCCTTCTTCTCTAAACATACACCCACACACTGTGTCCCTAGAAGAAAAAGTTAAATGCTCTCTGAGCTAAGGAAGAATTTATGAGTGTTTGCCCACAATAGGCAAGCAGACTTATTTAAAATAGGGAAATTGGAAGCTAATTGAGAGGATTCCAAGCTCTGTTGGAGAGCTCATTAACCTCAAACACTACTGTAGGATTAAAAACCAACTTTGAACTGGTTTTTCTTAACCGTGTAGGTTGGTCTATAAGTTGGCATTTATATTGTTTCTTTTTAAGGATCCTTTTGTTGTATTTTTATATTCAGCTTCTCAAATATATTGGCACAGTGCTTAAACAGCCCAGTTTTGAAGGCTAGCCCTATTTTCCCATTAAAATATTTTAAAATAATATTTTTCTTGTGTGCTTTTTAAATTAAAAAAAATGCAGGCATAACTTCTGGTTCTTAAAAGAATGGTACTAATTTGTACTTAGGCTTATGTGGACTGTAGGCTATTAAATAGTATATCTACTTGGGCAGGCATTGAAATAAGAATAGTTTTCTCAGAAACATTTTTGTTTTGTTTTGTTTTTTGCCAGTCCTGGGGCTTGAACGCAGGGCCTGAGCATTGTCCCTGGCTTCTTTTTGCTCAAGGCTAGCACTCTACCACTTGAGCCACAGTGCCACTTCCGGCTTTTTGTGTATATGTGGTGCTGAGGAATTGAACCCAGGGCTTCATGTATACAAGTGGAGCACTTTACCACTAGGCCATATTCCCAGCCCCCTCAGAAACCTTTTTTAAAAGCAAGGGGCAAGGAGATACATGATAGTTCAGTCATCTATCCTATCAAGAAATCCTGGAGTTTTAGAGGAAGCATTGTCTGCTGCTTCCTTTTCTTACTCTGTGTGTGTGTGTGTGTGTTCATTTTCCTGGGCACTTTTCACTAGACTTAGTAGATGAGGTAACTAGTCACATTCCAGAACAATGATTTTACTTTGTCCTTATGCTTGTGAATCCAGTTCTTTATATATAGTAGTGTTTTTCATACACTGCCTTAATGCAAACATAAGGCAGAATGCTGAGGAGTAAGTTGCATCCAAGGCAGGCATATTTAGTTTTTGGTATAGAATAAAGGCTTTTTGCTTTTGGTAAATAGAAAATGAGCTTGTTAATATAGAAAAGTGTAGTTCAGCTGGGTGCTGCAATCTTAGCTACTCAGGAAGCTGAGATCTGAGGATCACTCTTTGAAGCCAGCTCAAGCAGACAAAGCCTCCAGGCTCTTACCCCCAATTAGCTAGTATAAGGCCAGAAGTAGAGGTATAGCTCAAGTGGCAGCATGACAGCTTTGAGCAAAAAGCTAAGCCAGAGTGTGTGGCCCCCACTTCAAGCTCCAGTATCAGAACAACTAAAAATTTAAGGAGGAGTAAAGTTAAATAGAGCTTCTGTTTATCTTATCTCATGCTCTTACTTGTATCCTCTTCATGGAGACAACTTTCATTTCTTTCTTTTTAATTTTTTTTTGCCAGTCCTGGGTTCAGACCTGGGCTCTGTCCCTGAGCCTTTCTATGCTCAAGGCTAGCACTCTACCACTTGAGCCACAGCCACTTCCCACTTTTTCTGTTTATGTGGTACTGAGGAATTGAACCCAGGATTTCATGCATGCTATGCAAGCTCTCTGCCTCTAAGCTACATTCCCAGCCCCAACTTTCATTTCTTTCTGGTATTGGTTAGCTAATTAGAATTCCTCATATGTTTCACATGTTTGTTTTTTGTTTTGCCAGTCCTGGGGCTTGAACTGTCCCTGGCTTCTTTTTGCTCAAGGCTTGCACTCTACCACTTGAGCCACAGCACTACTTCCGGCTTTTTCTATATATGTGGTACTGAGGAATCGAACCCAGGGCTTCATGTATATGAGACAAGCACTTTACCACTAAGCCATATTCCCAGCCCCTCACATGTTTGTAACAGACTAGTTTGCACTGAGTGTGGAATCTTTAGCTTTCTCTGCAGTTACTGGGAAATCCAGCTTTTGTACAGATCCTGAACAAACCTACTTTTGAATTTCTTCAGGCTTCTTTTTTTGTCTTACATTTGGTTGTTGTACTATAATGTTATACTTGATGATTAGAACACTAGTTGTCTGATCATAAATGATCATTGTGATAGTTTAACTTATTAAAAACCAGGTTTCTCACTGGGTGCAAGTGGCTAATGCCTATAAGCCTAGATACTCTGGAGGCTGAGATCTGAGGATCAAGGTTCAAAGCCATCGAGGCAGAAAAGTCCCCATGAAACTCTTAGCTCCAGTTAACTGCTCAAAAAACCGGAAGTGGCACTGTGACTTGAAGTGATGGAGTACAAACCTTGAGCAAAAGAGCTAAGGGACAGTGCCCAGGCCCTGAGTTCAAGCCCCATGACCGGCAAATAAACAAACAGGTTTCTCCTAAGTCCGGGATGTGCTAGTTTTACCTATGTACCATTTCATATAAGAATATTATAGAAATGTTATTCAAGTAGTCTTTCACTCCCTGAACACTTTCCTTATTGCCTATTAATTTTGTTGTTGTTTGTTTGTGGTTTTTTTTGGCCAGTCCTGGGCCTTGAACTCAGGGCCTGAGCACTGTCCCTGGCTTCCTTTTGCTCAAGGCTAGCACTCTGCCACTTGAGCCACAGCGCCACTTCTGGCCGTTTTCTGTATATGTGGTGCTGGGGAATTGAACCCAGGGCCTCATGTATACGAGGCAAGCTCTCTTGCCACTAGGCCATATCCCCAGCCCTTGCCTATTAATTTTATAATCTGTGTTTTTAGTAAAAAGGCCCACATTTTATGGTTGTATTAGACTTTTAAGGGAATATAGGTCTTTCTGTGTTTAATACCACGTTCCTGTTTTGGAAGTGTGGCTCAAGTAGTGGCAGAGTGCTTGCCTTTCAAGTTTAAGATTCTGAGTTCAAATCCCAGTACTGCTGAAAAGAAGAACTAGAGATTGAGAAGAAAACAAAAAAAGAAAGGAAGGATAGAAGGGGAAAATATCATATGCCTGAAGTTCAATTCTTGTGAAAATTGGGAGCTTTCAACTATATAGATGATTCATGTATAAAAGTGATAAGTCATTGGGGTCTGTGGTTCATGCCTACTGTAATACTATCTACTTAGGGGGCTGAGCTCTAAGGAGCGAGATTTGAAGCCAGAAAAGTCTGTGAGACTTAACCTCCAGTTAACCACTAAAAGTCCAAAGTGGATCTTTGGCTTAAAGTGGTAAAGCACTAGCCTTGAGCAAAAAAACTCAGGCTCTGGGTTTAGCCCCAGAACAGCACCAAAAAAAAAAAGAAAAAAGAAAGAAAGAAAGAAAAGATGAGCTTCTCACAAAAATTGTCAGTTTCATGTCACTATTATGGGTGATTAGCTTTCCTGGTTAGTTAAAAACCATTTCAGTTCTGAACTGAGTCCAGCTAATTGTTCAGGCCAAATTCTTTCTGTTTAAAATTTAATATAGTCCTGCTAGGTGTGGTTTATGCCTATAATCCCAGCATTGGGTAGTGAGAAGGGAGTGGAGATCGAGAGCTCAAGGTCACCTGAGTTACCTAGCTAGACCCAGTTTCTAGCCAGGTTAATATAACCCATATATATGAGGTGAAGTGGTATGTAGCTTTGAAGCTTAGTGAGGGGGTGTAATGGGGATGGGCTTCTAATTCTTTAATTTAGGGCCTTGGTTTCTCCCATTCTCTGCTTGCACTCTGCCACTTACTTGAGCCACACCTCCAGTCCAGCCTTTTCCCTGGTTATTGGTGATAGACTTTCAGACTTTTTTCCTCAGCTGGCTTTAAACCAAGATCCTCAGATCTCAGTCTGCTTAGGAGGTAGAATTACAGGCATGAGCTACAAGCATCTGGCAGTATGTCCCCCCCTCCCCCTTTTATTTTTGTCAGTCCTAGAGCTTGGACTCAGGGCCCTAGCACTGTCCTGGCTTCTTTTTGCTCAAGGCTAGCTAGCACTCTACCACTTGAGCCACAGCTCCACTTCTGGCTTTTTCTGTTTATGTGGTACTTAGGAATTGAACCCAGGGCATCATGCATGCTAAGCAAGCACTGTATATTCCCAGCCCCTTTTATTTATAAGTTAGAAATAAGAAAATGAAAATTAGGAAAAAGATGTACCTTTTGCAGCTGTGCCTTACTGTTATATCAAGTTCCCAAATTTACTTGAATTGTCCAGATAGTTATTTTTTCACAGATATTCATAAAATGCACACTTTGCTATATAGACTAGGTCCCAGATTTGTAAAGCCGAACAATCTTTGAGATTCTCAATTGCTATTCATAATACAAAAATTCACCTTTATGGGCTGGGGATATGGCCTAGTGGCAAGAGTGCTTGTCTCGTATACATGAGGTCCTGGGTTCAATTCCCCAGCACCACATATACAGAAAATGGCCAGAAGTGGCGCTGTGGCTCAAGCGGCAGAGTGCTAGCCTTGAGCAAAAGCCAGGGACAGTGCTCAGGCCCTGAGTCCAAGCCCCAGGACTGGCCAAAAAAAAAAAAAAATAAATAAATAAAATTCACCTTTATCACCTAGAGAATATGTATGTTTTAGCACCTACAATGTCATAGTTTTCTTTCGCATTGAGTGTTTTCACATCTCCTAAGTTTCGTGTTTTTTGTTTTTTTGTCAGTCATGGGGCTTGAACTCAGAGCCTGGTGCTGTCCCTGAACTCATTTGCTCAAGGCTGGTGTTCTACCATTTCTAGCCACAGTTCCGCTTCTGGATTTTTCAATGGCTGATTGGAGATAACAGTCTCATGGGGATATTTCTTCCCAGGCTGGCTTTGAACCTCAATCCTCAGATCTCAGGTTCCTGAGTAGCTAGGATTATAGGCATGAGCCACTGGCCCCCAACATCCCCTAAGTTATATTATTGGTAAATTGTCACATTTTTTCAGATTGAGCCAAAATGCTGAAGTAAGTGTTCTAATTATTTTTGGCTGATATGTTTTATATGGGCAATCTTATGATTCATTTAGGATCTTTCACCAGCTTGTTCACTTATAAGTCTGAGGTCATTTGGCTAGTGGTTTTTAGAACCTCAGCTTTAATAAGGTGCTTATTTTCATTACAGATTGCCAGTTGACTTGTGTCAGCTTTGGGGTCACATAGCAGCTTCACTGTTTCTTGCTAATGTTTAGGTTTTTCTTTTGTATCTTAAAGCAATTTTAATTTTTGCTTACAAGGCCCATTTTGTAGACTTATCTATATTTAAAGTAATTTAATCATACTAAAATAAGTCTTCAGTACCATGTGTCCTAGGGAAAGTGAAGGAACATAGAATATTGTGTAAGTATGTGTATGTGTGTGTGTTTTAAGAGAGGGAAAGAGAACACTGTGGTAACAAGTTGTCTTAGAAGGAGAATGCCAAGTAGAAAATACAGCTGCTCAGAGCTATTGAGTGAATTGACAAGAGTTGTAAGGAAAAGTTAGCTGGCAAGAACTTTGATTTATTAAATGAGGTATGGCTGGGCACCCGTGGCTCATGCCTGTAATCCTAGCTACTCAGGAGGCTGAGATCTGAGGATCCCGGTTCAAAGCCAGCGTGGGCAGGAAATTCTATGAGACTCTTATCTCTAACCACCAGAAACCGGAAAACTGGAAATGGAGCTGTGGCTCAAAGTGGTAGAACATTAGCCTTGGGCTGAAGAGCTCAGGGACTGTGCCCAGGCCCAGAGTTCAAGCCCAACGACTGACCAAAGAATGGGTAGAATTGAAAGAAGCAGAAAGTTAGGACTAAACTGTGTAACATTAAGTACTTACAGAAATTGTACTAGTCATTGGGGATGTAGAATTGAATAAAACATTAAGCAAGATAGATTAGTGCTAGCAGTATAGTGAGGGAGATGCCATTGTAAATAAATAACATAATGGTTTAGGAACGAAGTGTTATTGGAACACTAGCAATTAAGACAGTTGACTGTTTTAATGGTGGAAAAAAATGTACATTTATAATTAGCCAGCTGGACTCAGTGTAGATGATTCCACTTTTGTTGGCAACATCTAAAGCATAATCAGGAGCCAGCTGAACATGTGCTGTATTCTCTCCATCAGGTCTGATTAGGGTATTGGCTTTAGCTATATCAGTGTCAGACAGCTTCATGGTCTGGTTGATCTTATGCTTGTTGGCCTTTACATACACAGTCTGGTTGATCTTATGCTTGTTGGCCTTTACATCCACAGTGAACAGAAGTGTTTGGTTGTCCTCTATCTTCTTCCTGGCTGACTTAGTGGTCAGGGGGAACTTGATGGCAGCATAGTGGTCAAGTTTGTTTCTCCTTGGAGCACTCTTGTGAGGATATTTGGGCAGTCTCTAGAGCTGTAGCGTCTTGGGCCAGGAAGGCGGGTGAAGTGTGTACCTACCTTCCTTCCTTCCTTCCTTCCTTCCTTCCTTCCTTCCTTCCTTCCTTCCTTCCTTCCTTCCCTCCCTTTCCTTCCTTTCCTTCCTTCCTTCCTTCCTCCTTCTCTCCCGCCCCCTCCCCCCTCAGTCCCGGGGCTTGAACTCAGGGCCTGGGCACTGTCCCTGAGCATATGTTGCTCAAGGCTAGCACTGTACTACTTGAGCCACAATGCCACTTCCAGGTTTTTCTGTGTATGTGGTACTGAGGAATCGAACCCGGGGGTTCATGCATGCTAGGCAAGCACTGTACCACTAACCCACTTTCCCAGCCCTGTACTTTCTTTTATGGCTGTGGGTGCCTTTCAGAGCTGCCTTTCTTGGCCTTCAATGCCTTTGCCTTGGCTTTGGCTTTAGGAGGGGCAGAGCGTCCTTCTTTGCTTTTGGTACCATCTTGATGAAAAGGGACTGTTGACTTTTTTGTGAGTCTGTGCTAGTACCTGGGCTTGAACTCAGGGCCTTGTATTCTAGCTTGCCTTTTCCTCTCAAGGCTGATGCTCTCTCACTTGACCCAAACCTCTACATTTGAGTATGGGGACTTGAACTCAGGGCTTGGGCATAGTCCTTGAGCTTTATCACTTAAGGCTAGCAACCCTACAGTTGAACCACAGCTTCACTTCCAGCTTTTTAGTAGTTAATTGGAGATGAGTCTCACAGACATTGCTGCCCACACTGGCTTTAAACAGTGATCCTCTGGTCCAGCCTACTGAGTAGTTAGGATTATGGGCGTGAGCCACAAGCACCTGGCCCAACAATTAACTCTTAATTTGGATAGAAAACATTATTTCGATCGAATAATATGTTGAGGTATTATTGAAAGATGAGTTGAATTTCTCCAGATAGAAGAAGACAGGATACGGAGGAATCAAAAGCAGAAAAGCGTGGAGTTGGAAAATCACATGAAATGTATGGAAGTAATACCTAATGTACTTGGCAAAGAGTGGCAGGATAGCCTCTGTATGATTAAGGATACAGGCTGTGGAATCAGACTGCCTGACTTTGAAAACTAGCCTTACCATTGAATAATAACCTTCTTACTCATATAAAATTTCTCACATTTATAAACCTGAGTTTTCTCTATAAAATTGTTGAAAGTATTATGGAGCTTTTACAGGATTAATAGAGACAGTGCATATAAAATATTTACCTCAGTTCCTGGCTTGGCATGTGGTATGTACTGAACCAGATAGCTATTACTGTTACTGTATTGAAGAGCTTTATTTATTTATGCTGGTCCTGGGGCTTGAACTTGGCCTGGGCAACGTCCCTGAGCCTCCCTGCCCCCCCCCCCCCCCCGCAGTGCTGGGGCTTGTGACTCAGGGCCTGAGAACTGTCCCTGGCTTCTTTTTGCTGAAGGCTAGCACTCTACCATTTGAGCCACAGCGCCCCTTCTGGCCTTTTCTGAATATGATGCTGAGGAATTGAACCTAGGGCTTCATGTATACAAGGCAAGCCGTCTACCACTAGGCCATATTCCCGGCCCTGTCCCTGAGCTTTTGTACGTAAGTAAGCACTCTAACACTTGAGTCACACATCCACTTCCAGGTTTTTGGTGGTTGGAGATAAAAGTCTTACACAGTTTCCTATGTAGACTTTGAGTCATGATCTTCATTTTTCAGCCTTCTGAGTAGCCAGGATTACGTGAGTGAGCTGCTGGCACTCAGCTGTATTGGAAGTTTTTGTGGTAGAACAATGCTCTTTTAATTTTTTATCACAACTGGAATTTGAACTAAGGCCCTCATACGTGACTAGGCAGACACATTATGGTTTGAGCCATACCTCTGGCTCCTTTTGCTGTGCTTGCTTTGAGAAAGGATCTCACTTTTTGCTCTGGCCAGCCTGGACCATATCTTCTCATTTATTCCTTTCACCATTGCTGGGAAGATAAGCATGTACTACCAACTCAGCTTTTTCTGTTGAGATGGGAGTCTCAACCAATTTTTTTGCCCCAGCTAGCCTGGAACTGTGATCCTCCAGATCTTAGCTTCTCAAGTAGCTAGTATTACAGGTGTGAACTGCTAATGACTGGCTTAGTGTCTTGCTTGGTTTTTGAAAACTAATTCTAGTGGTGTTGTATGGAGCGAATTTTAATAGAAGGGGAATAGGCTTAAAGCAGATTATATAGCTAGAAAATGAATGGAGTTGCTTAAGTGAAGAGTGACTTAAGGGAAAGAAAGAACTAGTTATAACACAAATTCTCAATAATATAAAATAGTTATTTAAGCCAGGCCCTGGTGGCTCATGCCTGTAATCCTAGTTATTCATGAGCCTGAGATCTGAAGATCAAGAAGCCAGCTGGGGCAGGAAGGCCTGTGAGACTCTTACTTCCAGATAATTAGCTAAAGAGCCAGAAGTGAAGCTGTGGCTCAAGTATTAGAGCATTAGCCTTGAGCACAAAAAGCTCAGGGACACTGCCCAAGCCCTGAGATCAAGCCCCAGGAAAACACACACACACACACACACACACACACACACACACACACACACACACACATACACATGATTGTTATGGATTAGATAAGTCATTGGGTATGAAAATGAAACAAGTGAGCAGTACTTTTTTGATACAGTAATTAGACCAATTTTGCTATAGGGATTGATTTAAATTGAGCAACTTTAAAAATGGAGGCAAAGATTGGAAGTACATATAAAGACTGAGAATGGGTAAATTGAGAAGGACCTTGATTCAGGATTTTCAGATTCAGGGTTTTCTCTGTGTGTGTCTGTGTGTGTGAGTGAGAGTGTGTGTGTGTGTGTGTGTGTGTGTGTGTGTGTATGTTTTGTCATTAAGAAACTTAAATTTTGAAATGTTTAATCTATGAGTTGTCCAACCAAGGAAGAATAGTAGAGAGTTTGTTTGTTTGTTTGTTGCCAGTCCTGGGGCTTGGACTCAGGGCCTGAGCACTGTCCTGGCTTCCTTTTGCTCAAGGCTCGCACTCTACCACTTGAGCCACAGATCCACTTCTGGCCTTTTCTATTTATGTGGTGCTGAGGAGTTGAACCCAAGGCTTCATGCATGCAAGGCAAACACTCTACCATTGAGCTATATTCCCAGCCCTAGTACAGAGTTTTCTAAAGCAAAAAAGAAAATAAATATTTGACTTAGCATTGCAAAAATGAAAATGCAAGAAAATGGGAAGAATTTGAAGCATCAAAAGGACTTGGAATCCAGAAAGTTAACATTCTAACATACAAAAAGAAGTTAAACTTGAGTTACATAGAATAGTGTTATCGTAAAAATAAGCTAAGAAGGAAACAAGTTTTGAGGGAAGGATATTTTAAAAACTACCACAAATTACAAAAGACTTACAGAATACCTTGAAATTTTGAAGGTAGTGCTGTTGGATATAGTGAATTTTTTTCCTCTGAGGATGTGGCCAATCCATATTTTTTACATCAGGTCAATGAAGAGCCTTTTGATGACCTCTTTAGTGAAAGTAAGCTGGTTATTGTATTGGTACAAAAGATATGTATGGAGCAGCATTCAGACTTCAATTTGAAACATGGCTCTATACCTTGGGAAGCTATTCAACCTCTCTGTGCCTGTTATCTAATTTATGAGTTGGAGGATAAAAAAACTCCTTAGCCTGTAGCCAGTGGTTCACTTAGGAGGACAAGATTTGAGGATTGCAGTTGAAAGCCAGCCTAGGCAAGAAAGACTGTGAGACTCATATCTACAATTAACCACCAAAAAGCTGGAAGTGATGTGGCTCAAGTAGTAGAATGCCAGTCTTGAGCAAAAAAGGTAAGAAAATTCCTTGGCTCTGAGTTCAAGCCACACTACTTACACAAAAAAATCAAAATTAAAAAATCCTGTTTGAGCTGGGTGCTGGTGGTTTATGCCTATAATCCTAGTTACTCAGGAGGCTGAGTTTTGAGGATCACGGTTCTAAGCTAGCCCAGGCAGGAAAGTCTGTGAGACTCCTGTCTCCAATTAATCACCAGAAAACCGGAAGGATGTTGTGTGGCTCAAAGTGGTAGAGTCCTAGCCTTGAATGCAAAAGCTTAGGGACAGCACCTAGGCTGTCAAGCCTAGTTCAAGCCTCACAGTTGGCAAAAACAAAAAACAAAAAAACCTGTCTGACTACATAGTGTGTCTCTGAGGATCACGTGAAATTATACATGTGAAAGTATAATCTATAATATAATTGCTACATAAAATTGTGTTTTAGAAACTATGTAATTCAGTGAGTTATTAATATCTTTGTTCTAGATAACTTGGTATGTAGAGATGAAGACTACAGACTCTTTCCTTCAAGGTACTCATAAGTTTGTAGGGAAGACAAGTATTATAATGCATTTGTATTATACTGTGTATCATATCCTATGCTACTGGGAGCATAAAGTAGAGGGCACTATTAATGTAGGCTGAGACAATCAGGAAAAGTTTTAAAGAACTGGAATACTGGAATCTTTAACTCCCATTTTCACATGGGGAGCAGGAAGTGTTTTACTCTTATTTCTTTCTCTCTACTTTTAGCCCTGTTATACTGAAACCAATTTTTGCTAAAACAAACAATTTGTAGAAGAAAAGAATTGGATTGCTGAAATGAGGTGTGAAAACATGGGGAAGATTATGCAAAACACAGTTTTTTTGTTTTTTATAAAAACGTGTAATTTAAGAAAGTATGTTAGTGTCTAGAATATAGGGTATTTCTGGAATGTGAGGTGCTTGTAAAAGATGAGGGTTGAAATGTAGGCAAGGTCTGTGCCTTGTTAAGGAATTTGAATTTTATATAGTGTAGCCAGTTTGAAACATGGCAATGCTGGAATTAGAATTTTAGTTCTCAGTGTTGTGGAATATGGGCAAATGGAAAAAAATGTGATAATTATGAGAACAGAAAGTCCCTATTCGTTGTCTCTGGTAACCAAAGGAACAAAACCCTGGAAATTATTTAGGACTTATTGGTCATGTAAGGTGAGAGAGACAGATGTCTGAAATAATTCCCAGATTAATTAGGTAACTGTTTTTGGTAATGGTTTAAATGAAAGACAGTACATTCACTTGTGGATGTAAGTTTCCAGTATCTTTGGGAACATTTGGGTGGATAAATCTGAGCGACTCTTATCTCCAATTAACCAGCAAAATGCTGGAAATAGAAGTGTGGTTCAAATTGTAGAGTACTAGCCTTGAGCAGAAAATACTAAGCAAGAGTGTGATGACCTGAGGTCAAGCCCCAGTACTAGCACCAAAAAATACCCTTAAAAACAACCTCATAAAAGAAAACCTCCTGCTTTGTTGTTGTTGTTGTTTTGATAATCAGTTGTGGGGCTTGAACTCAGGGACTGGGTGTGTCCTTTTCCTCAAGGCTAGCTCTCTACCACTTTGAGCCACAGAGCTACTTCTGATCCTCTGGTAGCTAATTGCAGAAAGTCTCACAGACTTTCCTGCTTGAGCTGGCTTCAAACTGTGATCCTCAGATCTCAGCCTCCTTAGCAGCTAGAATTACAGGTGTAAGCCACCAGCACCTAGTCAAACTCCCTGCTTTTCAGTTTTCACTTTTATTTATCTAGATCCAATGATTGATTTTTATGTCAAGACATTGTTAATGACAAGTTTTGTATTAATTTTTTTTTCAATTATAGCTGTTCCTTTCCCTCCAACACATCGTTTGACATCTGAGGAAGTATTTGATATAGATGGGATACCCAGGGTTGATGTTCTGAAGAACCACCTGGTAAAGGAAGGTCGTGTAGATGAAGAAATTGCACTTAGAATTATCAATGAGGGTGCTGCCATCCTTCGGAGAGAGAAAACCATGATAGAAGTAGAAGCTCCAATTACAGGTAAACTTACAAAACTACATTTTGGATATTATGTTTATTAATATTTAATTGCCTGAAGATAAAGCTTTTTTTCCTTTCAGTCACATTGTATACCAAATTAATATTATCTTGCCTTTTCAAATTATGTTCTATACTTTTTTAAAAAGTTTTGTTTGTTTTCAGTGAATAAGCATCATCCCTCTGAGTACAGAAATTAATCTCATATGCTTTTGTGAAAGTCAGTTGTATTGGATATAATTCAGTTTGGTTCAATACTTTGCTTTCAGTTGTTAGGGGCAAATAGCTTCATGTCATATCATATATTTTCAGTGATAATTTAAAGGTCAATAGAAGTACTGAGTTAGAATGGAGACTTTACTGCCAATAATATAATTTTTTCATCCAGAGACTTAATCACATCCTAGGCTTCAGAAAGAACTTTATAAGTTTAGATGAAAAACTTATCACTGGCCACCAATCTTGTTTCCGTTGCATCATTGTTCTACATCTTGAGCACATGAATACTTGCTTATATCTCTATCATGATTTTTCAGACTATTTCCTTAGATATTTCTCGATAGCATTTATACTGTCTCTTAAAGAAATTAGAGCTTAAGTAATATTTGTTATTTCAGAGATTGTTTTTCATATTTAATAATCTTCTTGTTTCAGTGTGTGGTGACATCCATGGCCAATTTTTTGATCTGATGAAACTTTTTGAAGTAGGAGGATCACCTGCTAATACACGATACCTTTTTCTTGGTGATTATGTGGACAGAGGTTATTTTAGTATAGAGGTAATAATCATATATTATCATTTGACTTAATGTTATATGATAACATAGATGATTCACATTAATTTTTACCTGTGTTGGATTCTTTTTACTACCCCTGCATATTCTAAAGTTTGTATGAGAAGTTATTATTTAGTCATCTTTTAAACCATTCAACTAACCTTTTAAAAATTACTGTGTAGGGGCTGGGAATATGGCCTAGTGGTAAAGTGTTCACCTTATATACATGAAGCTCTGGGTTCGATTCCTCAGCACCATATATATAGAAAAAGCCAGAAGTGGTGCTGTGGCTCAAGTGGCAGAGTGCTACCCTTGAGCAAAAAGAAGCCAGGGACAGTGCTCAGGCCCTGAGTTCAAGCCCCAGGACTGGCAACAAAAACAAAACCAAACAAAAATTACTTTGTATATTAATACTTGCCAGTTATCTAAATAGAAATTATGGGCAAATTTGAGAGGCCCTTATAGTCCTCTTATCAGTAGAAGAATCCATTTATTCATTCAGGTCTAAGAATGGGACTCAAACTCGGTACCTGATGCTTTTGCTCATTGAGGAGTGCTTTATCAACTAAGCCATGCCTCCAACCCCAGTAGCAGATTTTTTTTTTCTGTCAGTGGTTGGGCTTGAACTCAGGGCCTGGGCACTGTCGCTGAACTTTTGTGCTCAAGGTACTCTACCACTTTGAGCCATAGTGTCATTTCCGGTTTCCTGGTGGTTAATTGGAAATTGGAGTGTTACAGACTTTCCTGTCCAGACTGACTTTGAACTGCAGTCCTCAGATCTCAGCCACAAGTACTGGCTTTACTAGACTATTTTTGCTACTTTTCCTCTCCTAGTTATATAAAGCACGATAAATACAGAACAATATATATTTAATGATCTAATCTTTTCAAAATGCAAATGGGACCATATTATAACATTCTGTTTCATACATTCCTATACTGTGGATACCTCTCCAAATCAGTAAATATAAATCTATGGCATCATTTTGAATAGCTGCGTTGTCTTCCTTTAAACAAACCATATTATTTTTGTCCAAGACTGAGGCCTTTGCTCATTGGGTGTCACCCTCCCAACTGAGCCATCACTTCAATCCTGTATTTTTTGTTGGTGGTGGTGGTGGTCATGGGCCTTGAACTCTCGGCCTGGATACTGTTCCTGAGCTCTTCAGCTCAAGGCTAGTGCTCTACCCCTTGAGCCACACTACCACTTCCTGTTAATTGGAGGTAAGAGTCTCGTGGATGGACTTGGACTTTCTTTTGTGCCCAGGCTGGCTTTGGACTGCTATCCTCAGATCTCAGCCTCCTGAGTAGCTAGGATAACAGGCTTGAGCCACCAGCGGCCAGCTTAACTCTGTATTTTTTGTTAGACATTTAACATTCCAAGTTTTTTTTTTTCCCTCAACATTATAAATGATGCCTTAGAGAGTCATTTTATTAATAAATTTCTGCATGTCTGTTCTATTATGTCTGTAGGACAGATCCCTAGGGATAGAATTGCTAGGTCAAAGCTCTACTGATAAGTAATTATGTTGCACATTTAATATGTTCTAAACAATACATATTGATTGGTTCTCAGAATATTGTTAAAGGGTAAGTACTGTTTTTTGTTTTTCTTTTTGTTTTTTTTATATCCATTGATGAAGAGCTTAAGGCCTGAAGAGGTTAAGTTAAATTGCCCGAAGTTAAATTGCTGATAAATGAGATAGCCTGATACTAAAGTTTGTGCTTTTGGGGGGGACAGGGAGGGAGAGTGAGGGCTGGTCCAGGGGCTTGAATTCAGGGCCAGCACTGTCCCTGGGCTTCTTTTGCTCAAGGCTACTTATTGCTTGACCATTACAGCCACAACTCCACTTGCAGCTTTTTTTTTGCCAGTCCTGGGCCTTGGACTCAGGGCCTGAGTACCATCCTGGCTTCTTTTTGCTTAAGGCTAGTTAGTACTCTGCCACTTGAGCCACAGCGTCACTTCTGGCCATTTTCTCTATATGTGTTGCTGGGGAACCGAACCCTGGTCTTAATGTATGCGAGGCAAGCACTCTTGCTACTAGGCCATATTCCCAGCCCCCCCCCCCCTTTTTTTTTGAGATAAGAGTCTCACAAATTTTTCTGCTGGGTTGGCTTCAAACTGCAATCCTCAGATCTCAGCCTCCTGAGTAGCTAGGATTACAGGTGTGAATCATCAATACCCAGAAACATCTGTGCTTTTAATCACCTTTGCTAATAGGTAGTAAAGCCTTCCTACCTGGTGAATTTTCCATGCCATGTTTGTGCTATTTTTCTATGATATTCAATATATTACTTTTCTAAAGTGTGCAAGGATTTCCAGTTCTTGAGAGTTTTGGACTCTTCTATGTTCTTTCAGAATTTTTGGCCTGGGTTCTTCCTCCTATTCATACTTTCATTATCAGACTCTTTTGCTTTCTCTGAATTTCCTTTTAGTGTCAAGAAAATTGTCTTTCCTAACAAAAAATTTGGAGGCATTTGATTAAAAATAATAAAATAAACAATTTTAGGAACCTTAGTTGGTAACTGAGGATACCATGTTTGCGCATAAAGTATAACAGTAGTTTTTAGCGAACCGAATGAATACATCTGTTACAAAAACAAGGTAATAAGGAAGCAAAATAAGCAGGAACACACTGAGTTTCCTTAAATATTACTTTGGTTTTATTACATACTTTCTTGTCAATAAAATGGAGCTGTTAACCTTGTTATAAAATATACTTCACCTTGTTAAAAAATACTTTTTTTCTTTTTGTATGTGATTATTTCCATATGAAATAGTCCTTATTTTCAACCAGTTAAGTAAAATGTTAGTCTTTTAGTAATTTTCTCAGATTAAGTCTGCTTATAGAAATTTATTTCCTGTATTAATATTTTTATTATAAAATTGCATTTTTTTGAGTTGGTTTAGATAATAAGTATCCACCATATATAATGTGGATATCAAAACATAAAATTTGGCTCTTCTTTTTGTTATTAGGCCATATTGCATAATACTTGAAGTCAGAGGATCATGCCTGGTGTGATAGCTTATGTCTGTAATTCTAGCTCCATGAGATGTAAGGATCTAAAGAATTACTATTTGAGGCTAGGCTGTACAAAGTTTGGAAGATACCATCTCAACCAGTAAAAGCTAGGTGTGGTGGGATGCACCACACCCACTTATCCCTTGGTGAGAATTATAAATAAGACAATTGAGATCTAAGATGGATCAGGCAGAAATTTATGCAAGATCCTATTAGAAAAATAGCAAAAGCAAAAAGAGCATGCCTCAAGTGATAGAGTACCAGCCTGACAAATGCAAGGTCCTGAGTTTAAACCCCATTACTGCCCTTTCTCTCAAATTAGAATTTCAGAATCCTGCCTTCACTTACTTTGAAATTGTGTTATTTGCTAAACATGTTAGAATGTTGTTTGAGGAATAAATGAAAATTACTTATGTGGTGTTTGTATGTATGTACCGGTTTTAGTGCTTGAACTCAGGGCCTGGACGCTGTCCCTGAACTTTTCTGGTAATACTTTACTAATTTAGCTCCACTTCTAGCTTTTTGTTATTTAATTGGAGATCAGGGTCTCATGGACTTTCCTACCCAGGCTGGCTTCAAACTGTAATTCTCAGATCTCAGTCTCTTGGCTTGGTAGGATTGCAGATGTGAACCACTGGCATCCAGCTTTATTATTGCCATCTTCCTAAAGAGGAAGCTATTTTATATACTGAGCATGTATACTTTACAATCTTAATGTAATTAAATAGATTATTTGGGTCATTGGTTCAATAAACATTTTTGTTGCTTCTTTTTGCTAGGGGCTTTCCTAGGAGTGGAGACTCAGAAGGAATAAGATGACAAAGTCTGTTATTTCAAAGAGCTTGTATTTTAGTAAGAGAGAAAGGGAGATATTAAAGGATAGTAGAGTTAAAGGAAAAGAAGCAAGAATTGTACCATTTAGTTAAAACAAAAATACAAGATAAATTCATTTAAACATTTTCTTTTGCAGTGTGTCTTATATTTATGGGTCTTGAAGATTCTATACCCAAGCACATTATTTCTTCTGAGAGGCAACCATGAATGCAGACACCTTACAGAATATTTTACATTTAAGCAGGAATGTGAGTACTTTTATGGGAAATATTTTCTCTTCCTAGTATTTTTTTGAAATGATACATGTAGTTACTAGATAAGAAGTTGTTTATAGGACAAGAAAAAGAGATTTTTGTAATCATACATGTTAAATATTTGAAGATTGTTACCACTCTAATGTTTAAAAGTCTAAATCTTAATGTTTAATACAGAAGTTTTCACTATTTCCTGTTAAGTTTATATTTTACAAATATACTTAAGAACAGTTTAGATTTGTATATATTTAATTTTTTAATTGTTACATGGTAACTTTATATACTTATGGAGCTGTAAATAGTTTGAATTTTAAAATTATTTTTGCTAACAGGAAAAAATAAAAACCACAAGAAAAAGATTACTGCTATATTGCAGTTTCTTTTCTTTTCTTTTTGTTGTTGTCACTGGTGGTGGGCCAGAACTCAAGGCCTGGGTGCTAGCCTTGAGCAAAAGAGCTCTTTCTCTAAAGGCTAGCATTCTACTGCTTTGAGCCAGCGCCACTTCCGGTTTTCTGAGGGTTAATTGGAAATCAGAGTCTCACAGACTTTCCTTCCCCGGGCTGGATTTGAACTGTGATCCTCAGATCTCAGTTTCTTGAGTAGCTAGGATTATGGCATGAGCACTTGGTGCCCAGCATAAATTTGCATTCTTAAACCTGTGTTCATCCCTTTTTATTCAAATAATTGGCAGCAATGATAATGTATAAGCAACCGATACAGAACAATGTTTGGACTATTTTCAAACCTTAAACTTAAGCATAGTTAATATTCAGACTATATTAAGTCTTAATGGTCAGCTCTAAAACGCATATGGTCTCCTTTAGTATCTATAGATATCGATTCTAGGACCCCGTTCAAATAACTAAAATCTGCTTTTTTTCCCCCCTGTCATCGTGGGGGCTTGAACTCGGTGTCAGGGCTATCCCTGAGCTTTTTTAGCTCAAGGCTAATGCTCTACCACTTTGAGCCACAGAGCCACTTCTGGTTTTCTGGTGGTTAATTGGAGATAAAGAGTCTAATGCACTTTCCTGCTCAGGCTGGCTTTGAACTGCGATCCTCAGATTTCAGCTTCCTGAGTAGCTAGGATTACAGGCATGAGCCACCGGTGCTTCTGCATTTTTTTTCCAATTCCTTATGTAAAATGCCTATAGTATGCATGTAGTATTTATTTTGTTTATTTGTTTTGTTTTTTGTTGCCAGTCCTGGGGCGTGGACTCAGGGCCTGAGCACTGTCCCTAGCTTCTTTTTGCTCAAGGCTAGCACTTTACCTCTTGAGCCACAGAGCCACTTCGGCTTTTTTCTATATATGTGGTGCTGAGGAATTGAACCCAGGGCTTCATGTATATGAGGCGAGCATTTTACCACTAGGCCATATTCCCAGCCCCTACATGTAGTATTTAGATATAACAGCAAATCCTCTCATATATTTTAAATCATATCTTGATTATATATACATATGATAGCTAATAAGAGAACAGTCAAGTGCTCAGTATAGGTGTGGGGAAATATGGTATATGTCCTTGCTAACTAGGAATATGTCACTTCTAGTCTTTGTTTTATTTATTTTAATTTTTGTACGAGACCAGGACTCAAACTTGGTATCTTATGCTTTTGGCTGGTGTTCTTCCACCTGAGCCATGCCTCCAACTCCTCATTTTTATTTATTCTCAGGGGCCTGTAATGAGCTTTGAACACACAATCCTATATTTTCTAGGCAGGTGATCTGCTGAGCTACTCCTCTAGCCTTGTTATATACCTAATGTAATGTAAATACTATGTAAATAATCATTACACTATTTTTTTTTTTTTTTTTTTTTTGGCCAGTCCTGGGCCTTGGACTCAGGGCCTGAGCACTGTCCCTGGCTTCTTCCCGCTCAAGGCTAGCACTCTGCCACTTGAGCCACAGCGCCGCTTCTGGCCGTTTTTCTGTATATGTGGTGCTGGGGAATCGAACCTAGGGCCTCGGGTATACCGAGGCAGGCACTCTTGCCACTAGGCTATATCCCCAGCCCCATCATTACACTATTTTATTCAGGGAATAATGGGAGGGAAAGTCTGTACATGTTTAGTATAGAGGTGGATTTTTTTCTGCATATTTTCATCTGAGATTGGCTGAATCCATGAGGACCCATTGAAACAAAAGGATAACTACAATTTGATAGTTATTAAGGCTGAAAACATAATCCAGTAAAGATTATCTTTATAAAAACATAGGAAAGGGAAAAAAAAAAGCCAGCATGGATAATTGTAGAGATGCTGTTACAGCATACTCATGTAACTTCAAGGATGAATAATAAGATTAAACCTGTAGAAAGTACATGTTTAGATGATTGCTGGTGGCTCACGTTTGTAATCTTAGTTACTCAGGAGGCTGAGATCTGAGGCTCATGGTTCAAAGCCAGCTCAGGCAGAAAAGTCCCCATGAGACTCATCTCCAATTTACCCCTCAAAAACCCAAAGTAGAACTGTGGCTCAAAGCGGTAGAGCACTAGCCTTGAGCAAAAGAGCTCAGAGATAGCACCTAAGTCTTGAGTTCAAGCACCACAACTGACAAAAAAAAAGTACATGCTTGTCCTAAAAGTGATCACATTAAAGTTTTATTAAGCCACAGTACTGGGGCTGGGAATATGGCCTAGTGGCAAGAGTGCTTGCCTCGTATACATGAGGCCCTGGGTTCAATTCCCCAGCACCACATATACAGAAAACGGCCAGAAGTGGCGCTTGTGGCTCAAGTGGCAGAGTGCTAGCCTTGAGCAAAAAGAGTCCAAGGCCCAGGATTGGAAAAAAAAGCCACAGTACTAAAGATCAGATCTGTCAACAAACTATCAGTTTATAGCCTCTGGTTGCTGGATATATATAGAGAGAGATTTTCTTCTTAGTTTTTGCCAATCCTGGGGCTTGAACTGAGAACCAGGTCTAGCACATGTACCACAGCACCACTTTGGGCTTTTTCTGTTTATGTGGTACTGAGGAATCAAGCCCAGGGCTTCATTCATGCCTGGCAAGCACTCTACCACTTAGCCACATTCCCAGCCCAAGATTTTCTTATATTTAAATGTTACTAGCCAAAAGATTCTGAGCCAATTGTCACCTCTTTCCTGATACATGCATGTTTTCTTTCCCTATGTGGCTGCAGACAGCCAGATGGGGCCTTCCATTACTGTACTTAGGTTCTTAGTCACAATACCCTGTGGGTAAGCTATGTACTACAATAAACAGGATAAATAAATGCGGGGGAAATAGGAACTAAGCAAACTATATCTCTCTCATAATTAACAAACCATGTGCTAAAAATCATATCTAAAATAAAACATCAGACACTTAAAAGTGTATTGGAACTCAAAGGTATGCTCATATCTCCTAAAACTAAGTGATTGTTTGATTTGGTAGTTATTTTCTTTCTTGTGTTTCTATATTGGCTTTCTACTTCATTGCCCATTTTAAGCATTCATTTTTGTGAGAGGAACCAGTCAACTCCTTGAACATATGTGTTTTCTTTCCTTGCCTTTGCTTTCCCATTTCCATTCTCATTCCTTTTTCCCCTTTCTTCCCCTCCTCTCCTCTTCCTTCGTCTCTTTTTCTAAAGCCAATACTGGAACTCGAACTTCCTGCCTCATATTCTCTCTTGGCCTTTTTTCTCATTGCTAGTACTCTACCACTTGAGCCATGCCTCTGCTTCCAGTTTTTTGGTAGGTTGTTTGGAGGTAAAAGTCTTGAAGATTTTTTCTGCCTGAGTTAACTGTGAACCTGGATCCTCCTCAGATCTCAGCCTCCTGAGAAGCTAGGATTCTTTTATTTTTTTCAAATGGATGAACCTTGAATTATTTTATGATGGTATAGATTTCCTGTAATAATTGTTACTCAGAATAAAACAAAATACTTAAAACTCTTAGCCTTAACTATAGTTATAATTTTGCCTTATTTGGCCTGTAATGGCAAATGGTTCACCTGTTTTTAGAGACTTACTTAGAGATGTTTTCATTTTTAGTAATTTATGATTTACTAATATTTGCTCTCAAAATTTGTTTTGGAGCCAGGTGCTGGTAGCTCATGCCTAGAATCCTAGCTATTCAAGAGTATGAGATCTGAGGATCACAGTTCAAAGCCAACCTGGGCAGGAAAGTCCTTGAAACTCTCATTTCCAATTAATTAACCACCAGAAAACCAGAAGTGGCGCTGTGGCTCAAAGTGGTAGAGCACTTATCCTTGAGCATAAGTGCTCAGAGACAGTACCCAGTCTCTTAAGTTCAAGCCCTAGGACCTACAAAAAGAAATATATTTTTTGGCATATCCAAATATTTTATCTCCATAATTACTTGTGACATTTATTTTTGTTGATTCTTAAAAGGAAAAAAGGCCTGCTTCCCTTTAATAGATATATTTTCAGCAAAATTAATTCTTTATTGTAGTGTTCAATTATGTGGGGGTTTTTTGTGTGTGTGTGTGGGTGAGGGTGAGGTGTCCCGGGGCTTGAACTCAGAGCCTGAGCGCTCTGAGCTTTTTGGTCAAAGCTAACACTCCCACTTGAGCCACAGTTCCACTTCTGGCTTTTTTGATGACTAGTTAAACATAAGAGTCTTAAGAACTTCCTGCCTGTCCTGGCTTTGAATTGCAATCGTCAGATCTCAGCTTCCTGATTAGCTAGGATTATAGACATGAACCACTGGCACCTGGCAATTCTGTGAGTTTTAACAAATGAATAGATGCAGAAAACTTTCCTCATGCCATTAATTCCTTCTTGCTGCTTTTTAAGTCACTCTTTCACCCACTGTCAACGCCTGGCCACCACTTGTGTTTTCTGTTTCCAGTTTTCCTGTTTTGGTTTTAATAATCAATTTAGAACCTTTTATAATTGAAATTGTAACTACCCTAAACTCATCAGAAAAAAAGAATTTTAATTATGAAGGAAAGGAGGGAATAAGAAATAAAAGTCTTTAACATCAGCATTTATATTTTAAGAATGATCAAGTGGTAACATAATTTTAAACCATTTTAATTTTTCCTTTTTCTAGGTAAAATTAAATATTCAGAAAGAGTCTATGAAGCTTGTATGGAAGCTTTTGATAGCCTGCCCCTTGCTGCACTTTTAAATCAACAATTTCTTTGTGTTCATGGTGGACTTTCACCAGAAATACACACACTGGATGATATTAGGAGAGTGAGTATAGATTTCAGTTCCAAAGTTAATTCTTATTTACTATATTTTGTTAATTTTAAAATTTTACTTACTGTATTTTGTTATTTTAATTTATCTTCAGTGGCAATATTAGATAACAGTAAAAATTAATATGCTGATCATGTGCCAAGTGCTCATGGCCATAATCCTAGTTACTTGAGAAGCTGAGATCAGGAGGACTCATGAGGCCAGACAGGGCAGAAAAGTTCATTAGACCCCATTCCTAACTGATAGCTAGTGTACCTGTCTTCCTAGCTATGCAAAAGATTAAGATTGGGATGATGTTGGTTCTGGACCAGCCTAGGCAAAAAAAGTCCATGAGATGATTCATATCTCAAAGAAGAAGCCAGGCATGCCTAGGTACATGCCTGTTATCTGAGCTGTACAACAGGAAGCCTAAAATAGATGGTAAGGTGTGTCTAGGCAGGAAGCTAGACCCTGTCACAAAAAAGGGTTGAAGGTATGGCTCAGCAGTTGAGCACCTATCCAGCAAGTTCAAAGCCCTGAGTTCAAAGCCCTGGTAAAAATTATTATGCTGATTTTAAAGAAACAGCTTCTAATCATTCAGAACAATGTAATATAGGCTTTAAATCTGATGCCACTTTCTTTTGTACATTTTGTCCTAACTTGGTGATGAGTTATTTCTATTCTTTGTTTCTTTCTTTCTTTCACAGTTAGATAGATTCAAAGAGCCACCTGCATTTGGACCAATGTGTGACTTGTTATGGTCCGATCCTTCTGAAGATTTTGGAAATGAAAAATCACAAGAACATTTTAGTCACAATACAGTTCGAGGATGTTCTTATTTTTATAAGTAAGGAAAAATAGCCAAGATTAATCATATTTTAGGTATCTGAAAATAAAACATGTCTATACATAAAAACCACATTGTTTAATGTACTCTTTTTTTCCCCTACAGCTATCCAGCAGTGTGTGAATTTTTGCAAAACAATAATTTGTTATCGATTATTAGAGCTCATGAAGCTCAAGATGCAGGGTAAGAATTTTGTTTCCCTGACCCAAATTAACACCTTTAATACAATCGTACTTAGTAACCATGATTGATGCTTTACGATGCATATTAAGCTATTTGTTTTGCAGCTATAGAATGTACAGAAAAAGTCAAACTACAGGGTTCCCTTCATTAATAACAATTTTTTCGGCACCTAATTACTTAGATGTCTACAATAATAAAGGTAAGATGTTGTTGATAAAAAAAATGTTAAACAACTTAGCATTTTAATTTACTTTAAAAAATAGAAAAAGGGCATTGTTTGAAACTATCCAAATCTTATTTTAAAACAAAAAACCCTACAAGATATAAGGGAGGGGAGAAAACAAAAAATCCAAAATGTGAAACTAAGTTGCATGTAACCATTCCACAACTTTTCACTCATGAAAGCTGTTTTGTCAAAAGTGCTCCTAGTTAAGCAAAACCAAATGTGATTTTCTTAACCTCCCCTTTCTTAAATCTTTTTCCTTATAACCAAGAGAATGCTTTCTTGATTACATGTAGCTTTTGCTACTTTGTTTTATTTGTTCAATATACTCATTTATCTTATGTTGCTTGTTTTATGTTGAGTGATGTAGCTTCTTTCATATTTTCTACTTTTATTTCAGTCTTATCGCCCATGAAGATCTATATTTGAGCTGATAAATCTATATTATATTGAAGTGATTAATCTACTCCGGCCTTTTAGAGATTCTCTCACCTTTGTTTCTTTTTTCCTTTTTCTTATATACATTTTCTTTACCTTCTGTTCCACTGTCTTCCATTTCCTCTCCTCCAAATTTTTGTATAAAGATTTGTTTTCATTTTATTTTGAATATAACTTATTGACAGATAATGTCACAGAGTCTTAATCTGGTTAAGTATATGTGCCCAGAACATTAAAGATGAGATTGAGTTTACATAGGTCACATCTTCAGAGGAAATTAAAGAGGCCGGTTTCTATTCCATTTTGATATGTCTGGAATTCAGTTGACTATTTCATAGCTCCAGAGTCAGACTGGAGTATATGTGCCAGGAGGAAAAGAACAGAATGTTAAAGACTTTTAAAAGTACATTTAGAAAGAGAATGAGGTCATTGCTAAATGTGGGTCATGATGTAAGTTTGAAAGAGAAGCAGAACAGGTTTTTTGTATGATGGGGGATGGTAGTTAAAAGCAAAAATATTTGCCTAAGATCCAACAGAAGACATAGATATAGAATGTTCTATAAGAATTTATATTAAAGATAGCTAATGAAATGTGTCTTCTTTCTTTAAAAGAAATATGTTTTAACTCCATTGTTAAGAACAAGAATCAAGTACTACATTTAATTTTCTGCCTGTGCTCTAATTCCTCAACTGTGACTTCCCCTTGTCACTATTAAATGTACTAGTGTTCAGTGCCCGGTTGGATTACTACCTTACCTGTCCTTTGTTAATTAACTCAGGAAGCTAAAGAATCAAGTGTTTATAGTACTTGAAAATGTCACTGAATCTGTCTTGTCAAATTCAAATGTCTCTCAGTAGTTCTACATCTACACAGAGTGTTAGTAATTTGCGTGTTTGCAAGTATGAACATATTTGTAATGTTTCATTCCTATCCATAAAGCAATTTTCTAGATTTTCTGTCTTTTTTCTCTTTCAAGTAAGGGCTGAAATATTAGTATGAGATCATTTTTGAGGTTAACTTAAAATAATTTTAGTTTATATGGGAATTTCATTAAGGAAAACAAAATATACCTATTTAGTGAATGGTAATATGTAGTAGGATTTTTTTTTTTTTGGTTCTGTATTAACTAGAATTGCAAATCTTGAAATTTAAAATCTACATGTAAGTGTTTTTCATTAAAATGAATAAATGTAAACACATAATTAATATTTTTACAAAGCATTTCATATATTTATATAGTTTCATGTGAAATACATTTCTCTGATCTCAAAGCAAACTTCTGAAGTAGGCAGGGTGGACATCTTAGTTCCATTTTATCCAATGAGATTGTTAAATAATGGGTCATGCATTGCACAGCTAGTACATGCTGTAGTTTCTATTAGAATGTAGCTTTTGTAATGTTATGTCCAATAAAGTAATATAACCAGTGACTAAAATCTGGGTATTAAGGTTAAGATATTAATTATATCAATATTGAAACAGGAAAATCCTTAAAATTGAATTAATATTTTCTTTTCTGATATTCTCTCAATGGAGTAAAATATTTCAGATTCATACTAAATGAAATAAATACATTGATATACACATAATTGTTCTAAATAAGGGTTCTTGACTTCTTTGCCTGCCTTATTACCATTCAGACACTTTGTCAGATTGTTGTCAGCAGCTAAAGAAATCCTCTTTAATTCTTCAGCTGACACACACACACACACAAAAGAAAAAAAACTAGAAAATTGCTCATTGTCGTTCTGTGTTCCCCTAAGAATTGAGTTTTCACAATTTTGGATTTAGTAAAAGCGCATGTTCATCATTCAATTCTAAAGTAAAACAAGTATTTTGAAATTTTATTTTTAGTAAAAATATCTGACTATTGTATCAAGCAGTAAATTTGTTATAGCAAAAATTTAGTTCCTATCACCTTTACCAACCCAGATTCTACTTACCCTTTATCTCCCTCCTTTAAATTTTTTTTTCTGCTTTTATGTATTGTATACTTTCTAGGCCAATGACAAACTGTTACATTGACATTCAACTTTCTTCTAGCTGCTGTATTAAAGTATGAGAATAATGTGATGAATATTCGACAGTTTAACTGTTCTCCACATCCTTACTGGTTGCCCAATTTTATGGATGTCTTCACATGGTCTTTACCATTTGTTGGAGAAAAAGGTATGATTTTTTTAAAAAGAGTCATTTTATTACTGTTAAATTGACTCCAGTTTACTATCAAAAGCACATACTTGCTGAAGGAAGCTTAAGTCTGGTTTTACTGTGGCTATAGCTCTATTTGTGTTTGTGGGTGTGGATATGAGAGCCTCAGAGATATTTTAGTTAGCTGTTTACAGCCCCCATGTGCGGGTGTCTGGGGGACTGGGAGAAGACTTATAAATAGCCTGGTGTTGTCTTCAGCTTTGTTTTTATCTTTAGCTTAAATATGTTTGTGAAGGGATAGCTTTCCTGAATGGACACTTGTGCACTGTTTGTAGGATGCTATAGCAGTTTATAGGGAAATGGAATAACCCTTATTTTGGCAGTAGTACTCATTGTATAGTACTTTTATACTCTAAGAGACATAAACACATCTTTGTTCAAATCTGGTATTTCTTATTTTCAAAATATAAGATTGTGATAGTGATGGTCTGTTAATGTAGAATATAAACATAAAACATACGAGGCTTCTAAAGAGAAAATCCTATTTTAGAAATTTTATTTTTGTCTTTTTAGTTCTATAGACTTTAGGTTTTTTTTTAACCTACCACATTCTTCTTTTCTTAGTGTTAATTTTTTTTCATAAGGCAATGCCTCAATTTTTGTATATGGCAAACAACAATATGAGACTTCAGACATGATTGTAAAACATTTTGTTCTGTATCCTCCCTCTATTTTTTCACACCTCTTCCATGTTACAAAATGTTCCTTTCTGTATAAAATATCACTTCTGCCAAGACAATTTTTGGATCTAAAATTTCAAATTAATACTTAAACTGTGCGTTAAATAGTTTTTCTGCAGACTGCCTTCTATCTTTTTCATTTACTCAGTAAGTCTCAAGTTAGTATGGAGATAGAATTACTGGCTTTAAGAATTTGAGAAAGGGGCCAGTTAAGGGCTTAGTACAAGGGATGCATTTCACTTACAACCTTCTATCTTTGGTGTATGAGAAATTGTTCAGTCATAGCATCATCAGGCTAAAGAGTTTTAAGAATTCATCTTGTTTACTTTCTTTCTTTACACTAGACTGCAAGTGAACTATTTTAATGTAATATTGGGAGGGTGGAAGGTGGGCACTAGAGGGATAAAGGCAAGAGGAAAATGGCCATTTTATAGTTTCTCTTTTAATTTGATTCCTCTACATAAGGGGATGTTTCATAATATCTATTTAAGTGTGCTGTTTAAGTGATTTGAATGTGTTATAAAGTGATAGGAAAAATTTTGGGGGAAAAATACTGCAGAAAAAGAGATTGTGTCTGTGTCACCTGTGGTTTAAATGGGGAAGATTAGGGCAGGGTATGAGAAGGTGTGCATAGTTAACAGTCCCAAGTCACAGGTAGAGTCAGTGGCGGCATCTGATAGTCTAATAGTCATTGTTTCAGGATTGGTCAGATAGGGGCTTGACACCTGATAGGTGGTCCTCTCCTCCTTGGATTCCAAGATGCTACAAAGTGACTGCAGGGGGAAAAAAAGGATCAGGAGCATTATGTTCCTTCCTAGGTCCAGTCCACTGGGCAAGTCACTGTCCCAAGGGTGGAGGAGGTTTACTGAATTACATATGACCTCTAAGGCATGGTTTTACTGGCCTGAGGAAGTAAGTTAAGAACTATTTGTTGACCCACTTTAGTCTGGAATGAATCCTGTAGTTAATCCTTAGATGATTGGAGTACTCAAAAAACCCTGTCTTGTGACATTTTATGATTCTGTTGGCCCCATAAGCTGGCCACTTATAAACTGAAAAATTTAATTATAATGCTTTCTTTCAGGGACCCTGTAATCTTATCCTCCATTTTAGGATCCCTTGCATTTCCCACTGGCTAACTGCTACCTATCATTCCTGCCTCAAGGATTAAGACCTTAAAATCTTTTTAAGAGTGGCAAGTCAAAGTCTTTCTCTATTTCCTGTTACTGTGGGGCATAGGCTAAGCTCAGTATTCTTGCCATTGTTTGACCTGGAATAGCAAGTATAGCTGAGATCCCAGTTCCTGCATGATCCAAGGAGTTCCTATTGAGGGAGCACAACCTTTGGAGATCATATCCAGTTATAGTTGTGTTTAAAGAGGAGAACCATGTTGTAGAAATACAGAACTGGTTGGGATTGATGCAATACAGCAGTAAAAAAACAGCCACAGACTTAAGATTCCCACAGATAATTGTAACCAGGCAACATTGGGGCTTTTTTGTTTGGTTGGTTTTGGTTTCCACCATCTGAATTCAGAGGACCATGTTGTAATCTGAAGATTACAACAGAGTCATTGATTGTATTGATCTAGGCTCAGCTACTTTGGCTGAATTGTCTGGATGGATTATGAACACAGAAGTTAATATTAAACAGTGGACACCTGTGGTCTTGTGTTGTACTTAGGATATCAAAAGATATAATGACTTGAAATATTTCCTGTCTCATCTTTACCTTAGAATTTTGTAGTTAGTCTCTAAGCTATATCACTTACAGTTTTATAGGTTGAAAACAGGAGGAAACAAACTTGGCTTAAATATTCACAATGTAAGATCCAGTAGGGAGGAGGAACATCTGGGGTTTTCCTGGATCTATAGAGGTAGCAAATGAAAGAAATTCAAGAGTTCAGTTGAAATGTAGACAAACATGGTAATCAGGTAACCATGTTATGAACTATTTCCTCCAACCTCTTGGCTTTAGTTACCTTTGAAAGGGTGAGCGCATGGGCTGGGAATGTGGCCTAGTGGCTTGCCTAGTGTTTGCATCTTATACATGAAGCCCTGGGTTTGATTTCTTAGCACCACATATATACATTTAGGCCAGAAGTGGTGCTGTGGCTCAAGTGGTAAAGTGCTAACCTTGAGCAAAAAAAAAGCTAGAGACAGTGCTCAGGCCCTGAGTCCAAGCCCCAAGACTGGCAAAAAAAAAAAAAGAAAAGAAAAGAAAAGAAAAGAAAGAAAGAAAGAAAAGAAAAGAAAAGAAAGGGTGAGCACAAGGGATGCCATTTGAAATCTGACAATATCCACTCTTAGTTGAACAGTTTTGTCCAGCAGTCTGTGTGTGATCCCTTGTCACCAGGATAGCTTTAACCTAGTAGGTCTTTTTTTTTTTTGGCCAGTCCTGGGGCTTGGACTCAGGGCCTGAGCACTGTCCCTGGCTTCTTTTTGCTCAAGGCTAGCACTCTGCCACTTGAGCCATAGCGCTACTTCTGGCTGTTTTCTATGTATGTGGTGCCGGGGAATCGAACCCAGGGCTTCATGTATATGAGGCAAGCACTCTTGCCACTAGGCCATATTCCCAGCCCCCTAGTAGGTCTTTTCTCATTGCTGGAATGAGATATTCCAGTTGATCTGATCCCATGTTAGGTGGAGGTGACAGTCTGCCAGTTAAGCCCTTTTTGTGGTAAAAATTTTGAAAACAGCAACTGGATTAAACAGGGCAGTTATTTCCATTTTACGGTACTGATTAACATCAACAGCATTGTTAAGACCACTAAGCTTTCCTCATTAAAACTATGAACTCATTGCAGCTATAAACACATGAATGTAAACCTGTAATGGGCTGGTATCATTAATTTAGAGGGCACCTGTTTGGTATAGTATCTTCCTCAGTTTTGTATCCTAGAAGACTTAACCTACTTGGGGAAAAGAAATACATCAAACTTACAAAAGAGTGAACAACAATTAGTGTCACAGCTGTACATACTTAGTCATAGTTATAAGGTAGGTTTTTAAAAGTCCTTGACGTAAAGAGACAGTTAAACAAACTTGGACTTAATTAGGGCTTGGTTTCATAAATAATCAAAACCTTGAGAAGACTAACAATACATAGTATTTACTTGAAAATAATATTTTCTTTAAGCCACTTTCTTGCAAATGTTAGTAAGAGCAGAGCAATATCCATTGTTAATTGGGAATTAATTCTATATCTGTATACTAAATCTTTTTTTTTTTTTTGTCCAGTCCTGGGCCGTCAACTCAGGGCCTGAGCACTGTCCCTGGCTTCTTTTTGCTCAAGGCTAGCACTCTGCCACTTGAGCCACAGCGCCGCTTCTGGCCGTTTTCTGTATATGTGGTGCTGGGGAATTGAACCCAGGGCCTCATGTATCGGAGGCAAGCACTCTTGCCACTAGGCCATATCCTCAGCCCTTTCACTTTCTTTTTGAAAAATATGTCTTTATACTTTCTCATTTTTTTCTACTTTCTGATTTTTGTCCCTTTTTAAATTTTGTATTTTGAAATAACTTTTATAAAAACTTTGAACTCAGATACTGTTTTTTTTTCAATAAAAACTCTCAATATCCAGGAAAGAAAAGCAATCTTAAATTGTTTCTCTATGAAACAATAATTGAAGACAATTATACATTTTTAATAGATCCATATATTGTAAAAGAGTTGAATCCATAATGAAACAGATTATGATAACCAAATTCCATGAGCCCATTTGCTTGTCAAGTTTAAAAAGCAGCGCTTCTTTTTCCTTTGGTTTGAGCCTGAGTTAATTTCTGAATGTCTGTATTTTGATTAGACCTGATTGAGATAAGATAAACATCTCTCTCTCTCTTTTTTTCTTTTTTGACAGTCCTGGGGCTTGAACTCAGGGCCTGGGCATTGTCCCTGAGCTTCTTTTAACTCAAGGCTAGCATTCTACCACTTGAGCCACAGCACCACTTCCAGCTTTTTCTGTTTATGTGGTACTGAGGAATTGAACCCAGGGCTTCATGCATGCTAGGCAAGCGCTCTATCACTAAGCCACATTCCCAGCCCTAAGATAAACATCTTTTAAGAGTGACAATAGCCTTTATATATAAAAAAACAACAGACCATCCTGGAAATGTTTGCATTTATACATACATTTATATACAGCAAGTTTTAGATTAGGCATGTCAATCACACATTAAAATTGAACTGAAAAATGACAGTTGACTATAATGACTAACTAGGTGGTTTTTTTTGGAAATCCCAGAGACAAATGAAGTTTTTTTCCCCCTTTCTTGATACACTAATGCAACAAAAACAACACCTGGTACTTAAGTCTATTATTTCATAGAGTAATCTCAGATAAACCACTTAGTGATAGTACAGACCTTATATCTGCTGTCTTAGTGCCATTATGGTAGTGATGTGTGGAATTGGCTCTTGGAGGAAGTATGATAGCTTGGTCATGGCATGAGCATGTCTTTGCTTTTTCTGCTGAGTCCATGTCCACAGGTTTTTCTTCTAGGACTTTTGAATGGACTCCAAACCATGTTACACAAAACATTCAGACACTAGAAATTTCTGGTTTTTAGTTGTTGTTTGGGCCCTCAGAGTGGGATCAAATTAAGGGGCTCTTCCAAATTAGAGAACTTACCCCTTTGAAGAGTAAGCTAAAAAAGTTACTTGGACTTTAATCAGCAACACAAAAAGAAGCAAAAACCTTTTTCCTCAGGGCAGAGCATAGAGTAGCAAAGTTTATCCACAGAGTTAGAGCAGAAGGAGCACAGAATGTGTAAAGGCTGAGGTTACAGGTGTGAGCCACTAGTTAGTACCTGGCTCTAGATAGTTACTTTGTTTTTTCTTTTCTTTTTTTTTTTTTTTGCCAGTTCTGGGGCTTGAACCAAGGGCCTGGGCACTGTCCCATTTAAACCACAACACCACTTCTAGCCTTTTCTGTTTATGTGGTACTGAGGGATTGAACCCAGGGCTTTTTGCATGCTAGGCAAGTACTCTACCACTAAGCCACATCCCCAGTCTCAAGTTTCTCTCTTTGGAGTATCCCTCCTGACATGAGAGGTCTAATCTAATTGAATACATTATAGCACAAAGGGAAACCCTTGACCTAAAAGTCTCACAGACATTACTGCCTGGCCTGGCTTTGATCGACAGTACTCAGATGTCAGCCTTCTGAGTAAGGATTATAGGCATGAGCTACCTACTTCCAGCTTCAGGATGTTTTAGATTTTTTTTTTTTATGGGAAAAGAATGTTTTTTATATTTTTGCATACTTACAGTTTGATCTTTTTTTTTTTTTTTTCGGTCTTGGGGCTTTGAACTCAGGGCCTGAGTGCTATCCCTTATCTTTTTTGCTCAAGACTAGCCCTCTACCACTTTCAGCTACAGTGCCACTTCTGGTTTTCTGGTGGTTAATAGAAAATAAGAGTCTCACAGAATTTCTTGCCTGGGCCAGCTTTCCATCATTCTTTAACATGATACCTATCTGATCTTCAGTAATTAGTAAGCTTTTTGCGGATGCAGACCATGTCTTTACTATCTGAATGCTAGAGGTTTAGCACAGTACCTAGGATATAGTGTACTTTTAATATATTAGAAGGAAAAGTACATTTCTGGGAGCAATATTGAATTTTATTTTGTATGTGTCCATTCCTAGGTGCCAATAGGAAATCCAGAGGCTATCTTTCAATTGGAATTTTTATTTCTTAATTGAAATTTGTGTCTTTCTTATTTTATTACATATTTATTGGTGACTTTTATTGCCAGACACTGTTAGGTTCTGAAGATAAAGAAGTGAACAAAAACAACCTCTGTACTTAGGAAGGTTTTGGGGGGTGGTGTGTGTGTGTGTGTGTGTGTGTGTGTGTGTGTGTGTGTGTGTGTGTCCTGGGGCTTGAGCCACAGTCCTTTTGGCTTTTTGATAGTTAACCAGAGGTAAAAGTCTCACAAATTTCCTACCTGGTCTGGCTTTGAACCACAGTTAGCAAATCTGAGCCTCCTGAGTATGTAGGGTTACAAGTATGAGCTGCCAACACCAGGCTTGAAATTTTAATTCTAGTAGGGAAAACAGACAACTTATATTAGTGGTTTAAAACAGTTGGCAATAAAACCAGTAAGTCTGAAGGAGAGATCAAACGTAGACATAAAAGTTTGTAAATAGTCTCCAAAGATGTAAGATTTGAAACTATAACTGTAGTAATGGCCAACATTGCCATGTAAAATTGAACACATGAAAAGGATAAGACTACAGAGAAAATTTAAAAAAACATTATAGGAGGGAGAGTTCTAAAGGGTGGGAAAACCAAGAGTAGTATCTGGAAAAAATCAAGGAGAAAGAGAAAGAAAAGATAATTAAGGAGGATTAAGTATAAGAAAGAGCCATGGATTCCGATTGTTAGATAGTGTTAAGTAATCTTTAAATTTGTTTCAAGGGAAATTATTGGAACCAGTTTTAAAAGATTGAGTCCTGGTACTTTTTTTTTTTTTTTTTTTGCCAGTCCTGGGCCTTGGACTCAGGGCCTGAGCACTGTCCCTGGCTTCTTCCCGCTCAAGGCTAGCACTCTGCCGCTTGAGCCACTGCACCGCTTCTGCCCGTTTTCTGTATATGTGGTGCTGGGGAATCGAACCTAGGGCCTCGTGTATCCGAGGCAGGCACTCTTGCCACTAGGCCATATCCCCAGCCCAGGTACTTTTTTTTTTGAAACATATGAACTATGTCATGATTATTTTCTTACTCTTTAAAGCCATATTCATGAATGAAGATTTAAAACATTCAGATATTATTTTATTTTTTGTCTTTTCTTTTTTAGTACTGGGGATCGAACCTAGGACATTGCACTTGCTAGGCAAGCGCTTTGGCACTGAGCTCCATCCCGGCCCTCAGATGTCATTTTTCTGTTCTTAACCTCTGGAGTTTGATTTTCTGAGAGACTTGAAATTTTATTTCATTAAAAATCCTTCTGTTGCTCAAGGCTAGCATTCTACCACTTGAGCCACAGTGCCACTTCTGGCTTTTTCTGCTTATGTCGTACTAAGGAATCAAACCCAGGTAGGCAAGCACTCTACAAGTAAGCCACATTCCCAACCCTACAACAGAAGCTCTGGCCCTGAGTTCAAGCCCTATGACTAGCAAAAAATGACAGTTTCGTAGATGCATCTAACATGTAACTTCTTTTTCTTTTTGTATAGTGACAGAAATGTTGGTGAATGTTCTGAGTATTTGTTCTGATGATGAACTAATGACTGAAGGTGAAGACCAGTTTGATGGTATGATTACTCATCTTATTATTTTTTTAAATTATGAAATGGTATTTCTAACAGCCTAAGTATATACCCTTTTGCAGAAAAAAGACCATAACTCATTGCTTTCAGATAGCAAGGGTATTTGATAAGTGATACATTTTTCAGATATTATTTAGTATTTTTAAATAATTCCAGGTATTTTATAATGGTATGGGAAAGAAGATGAGTTTTGGGAAAAGGAGAAATTCAGCAGAAAGGAAGAAAAGAAAGGTGAAAGATCTCTAAGAAATGTGGTTCTTCATAAGTTTGGACACTGCTTTTTGAAGAGAGCATTTAATATAATATTCTTAGTGCATTGAACATTCTTGAACTCTCAATATTGATTTCACTTTCTTGTAAATATGAAAGTAGGTTGTTCTCAATAGTGTGATTGTGTTCCAAAGAACTATTTGCTAGAGATTCTAAAAGTATGATTCCATAGAAATGAAATCATATGTGATGGTTATTATATAAGCTAACAAGTCTATATGCATAATTAATATTGTAGTATAAAGGAATACCATAGAAATAAAATTCCTTTTTTTTAATATTTTAAATTTTTATTTAAAACTTTTTAGTTTACGTAGTATTTATTTAAAACTCTACTGAGTGTTGAGTACTGATGGATCATTCCTGTAATCCTAACTACTCAGAAGGCTGAAATCTGAGGATAAATTTGGAAACCAGCATGGGTAGAAATTAAATTGAAACACTTCATCTCCAGTTAACCTGGAGATGTGGCTCAAGTGGTAGAGTGCCAGCTATGTGCAAGAGCCTGACGCAACAAAAAAACAGAAAAGAGTTTAAAAAACTCTTTATTCTTTTCCATATTCTCATAGCTTTGTTTTAGTATACCTTTTATAGATGTGTAGTCAGTATTTAAATATTTTCATGTGTTAAATATGGTCTTCATATTTTAAGATTTAATAGCTATTTCTTTTCTCTTCATTTCTATTTTTTTTCTCTTTGAGACAAGGTCTTGGTATCTTCCCTTGAATTCATGACACTTAGCTTTCCAAGTAGTGGGATTACAAGCATGTCCCACCACATCCAACTTTTTCTTGCTTGCAATGAGGACCAAACCTAGGACTTCTCATATGCTTTTTTGTCTGTCTGTTTGAGATAACATCTCTATATTGCCCAGGATGACCTAAAGATCCTAGATTTAAGCTTTCTCCTGCTTTGGCCTCTCTCAAGTAGCTAGGATGTACACTACCACAAATAATAGTAGCTATATATTTCTAAGCATATTGATATAATATTTATAAGTAATCTCACTTTGCTTAGCAAGCAATTATGTTATTCTAAATTTTCATTATTATGAATTGGAGTGCAGTAAACATTTGTACAAAAACTTTTTTTCTTTTTCTTTTTTTCTTTCCTTTTTTGTCCTAGGGCTTGAACTCAGGGCTTGGGCACTGTCCCTGAGCTGCTTTTGCTCAAGGCTAGCACTCTACCACTTGAGCCACAGCGCTACTTCCAGCTTTCTCTGTTTATGTGGTACTGAGGAATCAAACCCAGGGCTTCATGCATGCTAGGCAAGCACTCTACCACTGAGCCACATTCCCAGCCCCATTTTTGTTTTTTCTTGGAATAAATTTCTTAGAATTATAGACTTAAAGAGCATGAAGGATAGCCAAGTGCTGGTGGCTCACACCTGTAATCCTAGCTACTCAGGAGGCTGAGATCTGAGGAATATACTTCAGAGCCAACCCTGGCAGGAATGCCAAGAGATTCTGGGCAGGAAAGTCCATGAGATTCTTATCTTCGACTAACCTCTAAAAAACCAGAAGTGGTGCTGTGGCTGAAAGTGGTAGGGCACTAGCTCTGAATGAAAGAGCTCAGGGACAGCACCTAGGCCCAGAATTCAAGTCCCACAACTGGAAAAAAAAAAAAAGAAAGGAAAAAAAAAAAAGAATAAGAAGGATTGTAGCTTCATTATTTTTAACTGTGAAATTCCAAATTCTATTTTAGAAGAACTAGGATCATTATGAAGTACCTCCTGCAATGGATCCATACATATATTTCTTTACAGTCCCACCACATTGGGTTTTATTATGTTTTCATTTGCTTGGTGATTATCATTTGCGTGGTGATATAGTGATTAAAGTTGGTTAAATTTACATTTCTTGGGCTGGGAATGTGGATTAGCTGTAGAGTACTTACCTCGCATTCATGAAGCCCTGGGTCGTTTCCTCAGCACCACATAAACAGAAGAAGCCAGAAGTGGCACTGTGGCTCAAGTGGTAGAGGGCCAGCCTTGAGCAGAAAGAAGCCAGGAACAGTGCTCAGGCCCTGAGTTCAGGCCCCAGGACTGGCCAAAAAAAAAAAAAAATTGCATTTCTCTGATAGGTAACAATAACAAAATTACTATTTTTCCAACTATGTAAACTATCCATCTTAATGAACTAAGAGTAAAAAATGGTAGACATTTCTTCATCTACTAATAAATTTATTTATTTCCAATTTTTTATTATCAAACTGATGTACAGAGAGGTTACAGTATCATACGTTAGGCATTGGATACATTTCTTGTACTGTTTGTTACCTTGTCCCTCATATCCCCCTCCCCCCTCCCCCTTACCCTTTCCCCCCCTGAGGTGTTCAGTTCACTTATACCAAACAGTTTTGCAAGTATTGCTTTTGTAGTTGTTTGTCTTTTTTTACCCTGTGTCTCTCAATTTTGGTATTCCCTTTCAATTTCCTAGTTCCAATACCAGTATACACGGTTTCCAATATACTCAGATAAGATTACAGAGATAGTGTAGGTACAACCACAGGAAGGTGATACAAGAACATCATCAATAATAGAAGCTACAGATACACATGGGACTTTGAAAGTAGTTACAACTGTGATATAACAATTTTTTAAATTTTTTATTGTTACTATAAAGGTGTTGTACTGAGGGGTTACAGTTACATAAGCCAGGTAATGATTATATTTCATCTTGGACAGTGTCACCCCTTCCCTCACCCTCTCCCAGTTTTTCCCTCCTGTCCCCATCCACAAATTGTGTAGTTTGTTTTCTTTCTTTCTCTCTTTCCTTCCTTCCTTCCTTCCTTCCTTCCTTCCTTCCTTCCTTCCTTCCTTCCTTCCTTCCTTCCTTCCTTCCCTTCCTTCCCTTCCTTCCCTTCCTTCCCTTCCTTCCCTTCCTTCCCTCCCTTCCCTCCCTTCCCTCCCTTCCCTCCCTTCCCTCCCTTCCTTCCCTCCCTCCCTCCCTTCCTTCCTTTTTCTGTTGTGGGGCTTGAACTCAGGGCCTGGGCACTGTCCCTGAACCTCTTTGTGCCCAAGGCTAGCACTCTGCCACTTGAGCCACAGCTCCATTTCTGGGTTTTGAGTGGTTAATTGGAGATGAGAATCTCATTGGGACTTTTCCTGCCCAAGCTGCCTTTGAGTCGCAGTCCTCAGATCTCAGCCTCCTGAGTATCTAGGATTACAGGAGTGAGCCACTGCCACCCAGTATATAGTTAATTTTCAACATAGTGTCTAGTGAGTACCATTGGTGCATTTACAAGTTTGATTTTTTTAAAAAAACTTGTAAACCCACTTGTTGAAAGTACAAAATGATTGTGTACAAGAACTTTCTATCACCTCTGTTATCATGTAGAACTTTCACTCTTATACTTTGTAAATAACTGACAGTACTTTTATATCAGTTGATTTTTTGTTTGACTAACAATCTTTAATGGATAGTATTTCTTTTTATTCTCTCGATGTTTATGTAGATATTTTTATTTCAAATAATTTATCACATGTAGATTTAAGTAAAATCAAGTAGATTTATTTTCTTTTCCTATTTGGAGAGGGGGGCAGTTAAGAATAGGTCTAAGCGTGGATTCTAATTCTGCATGATGGCTCTGTAGCTTCAGACAAATAACCTTTCGGAGACTCTGTTTCCCTCATCTTCAAACTGAGGGTAATAATGCCTATTTTGTAATGTAGGTATTAAGGAAAATAATAATTGAAATAGTGATAGTAAGTGAAATACGTATTTTTCAGGTAATTTTATAATTTATCACATACCTACTATTTCAATTATTATTAATCTGTGTTTAAGTTTAAGAAATTAAATAATGTTTAGCTTTTCAAACCAAAGATTTCTTGCTCTAAGTAAGTGTTCCCTGTTGCTGTTTGGCTATATAAGCCCCGAATAAGCATTTGATATATAAAAGTACAGAAAGCTGTACTTCTCGTTAGCTGCCTATATTGATAATTTTATATGGCTCACAAATGGTATTATAAATATCCAAATGGCCCTTGGCAAGAAAAAGTTTCCCTATCCCTACTTCTGTAAAATTATTCCCTTAAATACACAATTATTCTATTTGGAATTCAGGGTTTTGTTTATGGGAAAAAATTGTTATTATCAAATTAAATTAATATTTCAGCATTTTATGTTCCTATTACAACTGACTTCCCTTCCCTTCCCTTCCATACCCTTCCCTCCGCTTTCCTTCCCTTTCCTCTTCTTTCCTTCCCTTTTCTGTCCTATTTTCTTTTCTTCCCTCTTGATATTTTGAACTTAGGGCCTTACTCTTGCTAGGCTGATAGTTTTCACTGGTTATTTTTATTTTTGAGAAGATCTCACTTGCTGCCAGGGCACATATCTGAGCCTCTCAATCTACATACTTTGTACTTACACACCACTGGGTTCAGCTTCCTTTCTGTGGAGACAGAATCTTACGGACTTTCTGCCTGGGCTGGCCTGTTACCACAGTCCTTCCAATCTGAGTCTCCCACATATCTTGGGATGATGGGCAAGCATCACTGTACCCAACTATGGGTTGAGAAGAGATCTCTCGAATTTTTCTGCCTGGACTGCCTGCAGTCCTTCCAATTTCAGCCTCCTACATAGCTAGGATTACAGGCATAAGCCACCACATCCAACTATATTTTTTAAAGAATATATAGAAATATATCTGGCATATTTGTATATATTGTATATACTGGAAATATACCTGGTTTATGTGGTATACAACTGATATACACATATTGTATATGTGTAGGTTTATCTTACATCTAAAAACTTAGGTCAGTAATATTATTTTGTGGAGTAATTTTTAATGTTTTTCATGATTTTTGTTTTTACTTTTTACTTTGGTGATACTAGTGTTTGAACTCCATGCCTTACTACCATTGCTAGGTAGGTGCTCTACTACTTGAGCCATGCCACCTTGCCCTGTTTTCCATAACCTTTTTTTTTTTTTTTTCAGTCCTGGGACTTGGACTCAGGGCCTGGGCACTGTTCCTAGCTTCTTTCTTGCTCAAGGCTAGCACTATACCACTTGAGCCACAGCGCCACTTCTGGCTCTTTCTATATGTGTGATGCAGAGGAATTGAACCTCCAGGGCTTCATGTATGCGAGGCAAGCACTCTACCACTAGACCATATTCCCAGCCCTCCATAACTTTTTAATATGTCATTTAGGAAAGGCAGTTACTATTTTTTCTGTATTTTTTATTCTTTAAAACTTTAATATTGTCACTAACATTTAATCAATTCTTTTCCTATAACTCCCAAAAAAGTTTCCTAATTAAAGGTATTTGTTTCTAGGTACCTGTGATTTATATGAATATAAACATTTTTTGAGATTCTATAGGGATACATATAAAATTATATCCTTTAAGAAAACAAGAAATAAAATTCACAGTTTATTGCATACATACAAATTGGAAGTATTGGAGTTTTGTATTTCCTCTAGGTAGTTTTATTTTAATATTTTTTACCAATATACTAAATCATTTATTATATCATTCTTGCAATCCAGGAATGCATATCACTAAAGAGGCAGTCTAAGTTAATGAAAAATTAAATGATCTAGGTCAATAGCTATGTAATTCTAGAAAAATCACCTAACTTCTCAAGAATTCTCATTCATAAATTAAGAATAAAGACAATAAAATTTTCTTTCTTACACTTAAGTAAAGAAAGAAGAAAACTTCACTATTTATAACAATGTTTCTATGGGAAAATACACTGAATTCCAACTTTGGATACTAGAAATCAGATACTCTTCACTGTCAACATGTAAGGTACAATTGTACTATCAAGGATTAAGAGCAGGGATCCTTATAAGAAAGTTTTAAGAATATGAGTCTGGGAGATTGTGTGGAAGATTTGAGAAAGAGCATTGAGATTATAGAGAAAAAGTCAAGGACATTAGGGTAGGTACAAATACTTAGGATGGGATAGAGAAAAGGGCTTACCAGAGCTTCCCTTCATTCATACTCCCTTATTTCATCCCCTTTATTTGGTCCCTCTTTCCTCTTTTTCTTTCATCATGTCCTCTCTCTCTTTTCCTGAACAGCTGTTGTCCCATCCAATGGGCAAAATTTGGGAAGAAATTTAGTTTTAGAAAGAAAAAATAGAACAGGGTTTACAAGAATACAAAATAAAAGGTTTAGATTTTCTGTAGAGAAAAAGGGAGAGAGCAGGATTCGAGATTTCTGAGTAGCAGGAATAGTTTTTGTAGATTTATGTCTGAGATTAGCTGAAGTAATTACGACTCTTTATTCTTAAATGATGAGTCTGTACTCCGTGGAATTTAATGTGTCTGGGGTCATTTTTAAAGACAAGCTTGCATAAATATTGCATATTAAATACATATGACATCCTTTTTAAAGGCATTAATCATAAAAGAATTTTTGAACACTGATTTCTGTAAAATTAGAATGCATACTGTTTGATGTTTATTTTTTTATCTTCAGCTTGGTAAAGAAGAAACATAGCTATGTGTACTATAGTGGTACTGAACTTTGTATATGGTATAATAGAGTTGCTTTTAGCATTAGAATGGAATATATGGAAAATTGAAATGAAAGCATCCATATTGCTTAGTTTTAAAAATCTGTTACTTGCTTTGAAACAATCTGTTGCTGTTTTTTTCAAAAAAGATATCCCCAAACTCTTAGATTGGATTAAGAACAAAAGTTTCATTGTTCCTCTAAGTATAGTCAAAAGTTCTTCAATTAAGATTCAAGAAATCATGTCGTCTTGTTATGGAGTGTGGGAGACTCTTATCCTTTATTGGAAGTGGGAGAAAGTTTTTCCACTGAGATAGTTTATAAATTGTAGTTACCTAAATTTCTCTGTATATACTACAGATTTTGCAGATGTTGGTGTCCTTGAAGAACCACATGAGTTTGTATCATTACCTTTCACTTAACATACTTCTATTGATGACACATTTCCTTAGGGGTATGACTATAAATGTGTGGTTGTTGTTAGCACAGTCTTATCAGTCTTATGTGTTTTCACGTGTTTTTTTTTTCTGTCCCTAATTATGTCTATTTTCATCAAATATAATCATTCATCCATAATTTCTTTCTGAACATATATCTTTTAAGAAACCTTTACTTTAGAGCTCTACCTAGTAGCATTCCTCTTTTATTCACCAGATTCTACAGTGCTACATTTTTTTCAGATTTTCAAATATGAGGGCCTTCATTTTTCTTCCTTTCTTTCTACATTCATTCTTCATTACCACTGCCAAGTTAAATCTCTATCTTTTTATTTGTCTCAACCACCTTTTCTTCATCATTCACTTCCTTTTTTCTGGACTCTCCATCTGAAGAACGGCTCATATATGGCAATAAAAAAGGTACAGACCAGACAGAGTAACATTGTTTTGAAATATGACTTCATAAATTATTCTCATGTCCATGTAAGTTAGCACATTCATTGAATAAAGTTTATGCAGAGTCCTTTTGGGCCTTGGGCAAATTTAGTTTTAAGTTCTTTCTAAGTTAGTGTTTGGTGTTTTTAGAAGTCATATTCCAAGATATCTGTCTTTCTGTGCATGGAAATATTTTTTCCCTCTTTTCATTCCTCTTGTTTTAAAATTTCATTCTTTTGCTTATTTGTAATGTTTTGTACTTTTCCCTGCATGATTAGGGGTGTTTGATTGTCTGTCTTATTCCCCAAAATAATTTTATTGTTGACATTTACTTTTAATATGATGCATGATATGTTTGTAGATTGATTATATATCCTGAATTGTACAGAGTTTTTATATTCATGGGAATATCTTTATTTGAAATCAGTATAGTTAACATGCCATTCAGTTTTACAAATATATAAATTAAGGATGAAAATACAAATATACCTTGTTAAAGCCAGCTTCCCCAACTCCCTACTGCTCACTCCAAGAGTAACTATTTAAAAATATCTGCCAATTTTAAAAGAAAATGTCTATATTAATTCACTAAGAAAATCAGTCTTATTTTGTGTCTTCCTACAAGTACTAATAAACTTTCATTTTTCTAATAAATAAGAAGAGTGAACTTTGTAAAATCCCCAATGTCTATTGAAATTCTAATCTTTGATTTTTATCTTTTTAGTAATTTTTTTAGCATCTAAAGTGTTTATTTATGGCCATGGTACCCAAATGATTTTGGACTTGTAAAACACTGTAATTTCATTGCTCCTACCTAGTATTACCCTTTATAATAATAATAAGCATGATCATAGAGCCTTTTCCTCTAAAACATATCTGTTGTTTTTATCCTTGAAATTGGATTTCTTTTTATTTGCCTAATTTAGTCAGGACCAATCATCGTCTTAGTTTTTTACTGTTGTTGTCTGACTTTTTAATGAGATGTTCTAGCCTAGCAAACTTAAGATTGTTTAGACCTCTATAAGCCTAAGACCCCCTTTTTTCTCTCTAACTTCTTTAGCCATTCTTTAATCTTCTCCTTAACCTCAGTGCTTCCGTATGTGTGTTTTCATTATGTTGAAGCACAGCTATAAGTAACCACATTTTTCAATCCAGAATAATTCTAGTTGCTATATATGAGATAAAGGAATTGAAATTGTTCTTTCTGGAGGCCAAGGGAAGGAAGATTTAACCTATGAGCCTTTGTTTTAGCCAACGATCCAGTTACTTTGGTCTATTCTGAATTGGTGATAGCACAGCTAACACTTTAGAAATGAAGTAGCCGTGATCCTTTAGCCATTTTTTTTCATGGAGTCTTTCTTATTGCTTATGTAATATTCACCTATGGTTATAAAAATTATATGTACTTGCATGGTTTTAGAGGACAACTAGTCTATGAGGTTGAGATGTACGTGGTTATTGAAATGCTAGTTTAGTCCTTACTTTGTGATTAACTGAGAAATAGTCCCTTTATAGCACTGTTTCCACATCAACTTCCAGCAAAGAAGCTTTTACTTTAAGAGTATAATGTAATATTTCCATCTTGCATGTTAAATAGCTAAACAGAAAACTTTTAGCTTTGTCTTTAATCTGCATGCTATAGGCTCTTAGGAAATACAGATACTATAGGGTTGTTATTAAGGTTTTTTGTTGTTGTTATTGTTGTCTGTTTTGTAATATGAGTTGGGTTTAAGTTTTGTTTTTCCCAGTACTCATTTACTGACTAGTCACTAGTGTGAGATAATTAAGGTTTGTAGATTACTTTTCATCTGTATTTGTATCAGACCCCAATACTTTACTAGTACTGACATAATCATTAAGTGAACAGAAGCTTTTTCGCTTGAGTTTTTATAGTCTCCTCCATGTGAGCCAATGATAGGGGACTTGGTATTGGTTTAGATGAATGTGGAAAAAGCTAATAGTATAATCCAAGAATGAATGCCCTAAACTTGAGCCTCTCTTTCTATTTATTCCATTGAAAGTAGGTTCAGCTGCAGCCCGGAAAGAAATCATAAGAAACAAAATTCGAGCAATTGGCAAGATGGCAAGAGTCTTCTCTGTTCTCAGGTAATGATATTTGTTTTATACAAATTACTTTTTTTTGTCCTGTTTGCCATACAGAAGCAACATTTTTAAAATACATTAGTCCTGTGTTTATATACTAAACAAAGAAACTAAAGTTCATTTGAACCTATGGGTTTTGTTGTTGCTGTTGTTTGGTTTGCTTTTTGGTTTGTCTGTTTGCCATTTTTATTTTATCTTTGGGTGCTAGGAATCAAACTTAGGACCTCACAGATACTAAGCATGCACTTCGCCACTGAAACCAGAACGTTTTACTTTTGTGATGATTATTGCTCTCCTTTGCTATTTCTTGCCCTTTTATGATGAAAGTACTAAATTTACATCTTGAAAACTAGAACAGGATAAGAAGGAAGGGTTACTTATTAGAATGCTTGTAATGAACTTGTTCATCCATGTAGGATGCCCCTTTTTGTCTTCTTTTTTTTTTTTTTTTTTTTGCCAGTCCTGGGCCTTGGACTCAGGGCCTGAGCACTGTCCCTGGCTTCCTTTTTGCTCAAGGCTAGCACTCTGCCACTTGAGCCACAACGCCACTTCTGGCCGTTTTCTGTATATATGGTGCTGGGGAATCGAACCCAGAGCCTCATGTATACGAGGCAAGCTCTCTCGTCACTAGGCCATATCCCCAGCCCCTTTTTGCCTTCCGTTTACACATGCATGTGGATAAGTGTTTTTTTTTTTTTTTTTTTTTTTTTTTTTTTGGCCAGTCCTGGGCCTTGGACTCAGGGCCTGAGCACTGTCCCTGGCTTCTTCCCGCTCAAGGCTAGCACTCTGCCACTTGAGCCACAGCGCCGCTTCTGGCCGTTTTCTGTATATGTGGTGCTGGGGAATCGAACCTAGGGCCTCGTGTATCCGAGGCAGACACTCTTGCCACTAGGCTATATCCCCAGCCCTGGATAAGTGTTTTTAAAAAATTCCGTTTACAAACTGATTGTATTAAATATTTGAACCGTAAGGCATATGAAATCACATATATTCTGATGCTCATTGATGAGGAATCTCACCATATACTTAATAAAGCTTTTTGGGAAAAATATGTTCCTCACTTATAATATATACCCTTCTATCTTTCTTTCTTTTTTTTTTTTGGCTAGTCCTGGGGCTTGAACTCAGGGCCTGAGCACTGTCTCTGGCTTCTTTTTGCTCAAGGCTAGCACTCTACCACTTGAGCCACAGCTCCACTTTTGGCTTTTTCTATATGTGTGGTGCTGAGGAATCAAACCCAGGGCTTCATGTATATGAGGCAAGCACTTTACCACTAAGCTACATTCCTAGCCCATATATAATATCCCTTCTATATGAAACAACAGAATAATGGGAAAATGTGTACATTGGGTTCAAGGATACTGTATTATGAACAATAAACATTGTAAATTAAAAACATGGCCTACATCTGTATTCCATCCCTTTGAAATTATTTGTTAGAAGTCCCTGATTATAATGATGATTATTATATATATATTATTTATTTGTTTGTTTGTTTGTTTGTCAGTTGTGGGGCTTAAACTCTGGGCCTGGGCGCTGTCCCTGAGCTCTTCAGCTCAATGCTAGCGTTCTACCACTTGAGACACAGTGCCACTTCCACTGTTCTGGTGGTTAATTGGAGATAAGAGTCTCATGGACTTTCCCGCCCCAGCTGGCTTTGAACTGCAGTCCTCAGATCTCAGCCTCCTGAGTAGCTAGTGAACCACGGGTGCCTGTCAATTTTTTTTTTTTTTTTTTTAGTAGCAGTTTTGGGAAATTGAACCTCAGGCCTTACACCTATTAGGCAAGACTCATTAACACTAAGCTACATCCCCAGACCTTCTGATGTTTATTTTTATCTCTCTACTACAGGGAGGAGAGTGAAAGTGTGCTGACACTCAAGGGCCTGACTCCCACAGGGATGTTGCCTAGTGGAGTGTTGGCTGGAGGACGGCAGACCCTGCAAAGTGGTAATGATGTTATGCAACTTGCTGTGCCTCAGATGGACTGGGGCACACCTCACTCTTTTGCTAAAAATACACATAATGCATGCAGGGAATTCCTTCTGCTTTTTAGTTCCTGTCTCAGCAGCTGACATTGGCAGGGTGCTTTATGATAGGTAGTATATGATTAATACTTAACCAGGGTAGAATACTGATACAATGGGTAGCCCTTCAGTTAAAAATCAAGGTCAGTTTCTCAGCTTTTCCTGAAATGATATGGAAATAACTCATATCATATAATGTCTGAAATATTATTTATTCATTTGTCTAATGTATCCTTTTCTTTAAAAGCCCTAGTTTAGTATGTGAACCAGGGATGTCCCCTCACTAAAATTAAAATGTAACTCCAAGTTTCTTTATTTTTTTAAATTTGTGTAATTGTATTAGACTGATATTTCAAAAAGTTAATTTTACAGTTAACGTGCTTAAGCCCCAGAACTTCACTTATGCACTATGCACAAAAGATTTTTACAAGGTTTTGTACCCTGGTAAATGATGCCAAAGTTTGTTTTCTGTGGTGTTTGTCAAATGTTCTATGTATAATTGACTGTCTGTAACATGCTGTTTCCTTCCTCTGCAGATGTAGCTGCTTTCTTAAATCTGTCTGTCTTTCTTTAGGTTAGCTGTATGTCTGTAAATACATGTTTAATTAAATTACTCAATCAGACATTTGTCTGTCTTTTGATGTAGAAGCAGCTTTTGTAGCACCTTATTTTGAGGTTTGCTGCATTTGTTGCTGCACTTTGTGCATTCTGAATATGAATGTAACATTAGATCATAAGTCATTGTTATAAGGGGTTGAATTTAAATCTTGTAAGTTAAAATTCAAAGGGTGTTATTAAGTGTGCCTTTATTTTGCATGAAAATAAAAAGAATTATACATAAAGCATTCCTGTAATCCGGCTCATTGAATATTTTATAGTTTTCAAAAAGCTAACTTTTTGTAATAATTATTTGTGTAAATACTGGCTTAACTTTTTGAAAGCCCATTACAGATAAATAGAAGACAGTTGTATAAATGTTGTAGCCTATATGCAGTAACTCATAGTCTAGATTTTTTCCCTTTTGGGAGAGCAAAAATAGTGATGTGAAAAGCTTAATTTATGTTTTATAGTAGCCACTTTTGACAGCCCTCTAAGGGTCATTGTTCTGTTAAAACAAGTAGCAACAGATTTGTTTTTTTTTTTTAGTCCTGATTACAATTTATTTTTGTTATAATTTTTTAATTAAAGAGAAAAAATAAGAAATTTTAATTTAAATATCTGAATAAATTTGAATTAGATTGGCCTTTCACAAATTGACTTTTTCCAGTCTTATAATAACTACTCCTTAATAAAAATAATTTTCTCCTTAGAAAAACAATTATTGCACTGTACATGTTGTATTTTATGTTTTTGTATTGTCTATTACCACCATTGGCATATCTAAGATAGCCAATTGTATTTTCGAATTGATTTGAATTTTCCTTCTGAATGAGATGTTTTGTTTGATTGGTTTCCTTTCTTTTTTTCTTTTCTTTTTTGCCGTGGTGCTGATAATCAAACCAGTGAGCATTCACTGTATATCCCTAGCCCTAAATTTCTTTTTTTCAGTTAAAAAAAATCTGATTTTGATTCTCTTTGCATACCTTGTCTTCTATTTTTTAAGTATAATTAGAAAAACATGCTAAAAAGAATTTCATGAATATACATTAAAGCAAATTCAGAAAATCTTTTTTTTTTTTTTGCCAGTCCTGGGGCTTGGACTCAGGGCCTGAGCACTGTCCCTGGCTTCTTTTTGCTCAAGGCTAGCACTCTGCCACTTGAGCCACAGTGCCACTTCTGGCCATTTTCTGTATTTGTGGTGCTAGGGAATCGAACCCAGGGCCTCATGTATATGAGGCAGGCACTCTTGCCACTAAGCCATATCCCCAGCCCCTCAGAAAATCTTAAATACTCAGTAGAACTCACAAAACATTAGAAAAGAATAATTCTAAGTTTAAATAGTGTTTTACTATTCTGTTTAAAAAAGATAAACAAAACTGAAAGGTATACATAAATATACACTACAGTTATCTCTCAATAATCCATGGATATATTGTTTTACACTGTATCCATAGCATATCTTGCCTTTAGATTTCACAGTTAGCATCTGCTAATTACATGCTTTATTGACAGATCAGTTCTTCTATTTACTCTTAATTTGCATGCAGCCTGAAGCTTATTCAACTTGGAAACCACCCTCTGCAGGGAAGGTTTGAAAGACAGCAGCTTTACTGAAGGGACTGTCTATACCCAGCATAGAGTGAGTTAATAGGAGTTGAGTATAAGGGGTTTAATTTGGGAAACTGGATAGATAGCTCCCTAGTTCTACTAGTTAGTGTTGGCTCTCCATGGTATGATTTAAGCATTTAGTTGAAGTTAGTTCCTTAGCATATTATAAGCTCACTTAGAAATAAACCTCACTTAGAAGTTGCATCTGTTTTTATTTCAATAGATAAGTTTTCTCATAGTGCATACAGCTCAGAGGCATTGCTAGAAGAAAAAGTTTTAATTCTCATACCTCAATCTTACTATCTTTTGCATAATAAGCTAACACTTCTTGAATATTTTTACAAACTACAACTCTACTGGCATATTTTATGTTTATGTTTTATGTTAATTTTTTTCATAGAATTTTTGTTGTTGTTTTTGCTGGTACTGGGGCTTGAACTCAGGGCCTGGGAGCTGTTGAGGCTCTTTGTACTCAAGACTAGCACTCTGCTGCTTGAGCCACAGTGCCATTTCTGGCTTTTTTCTGAGAAATTTGTTGGAGATAAGCATCTCAAGGACTTTTTCTGCCTGGGCTGGCTTCAAACCTCGATCCTCAGATCTCGGCCTCCTGAATAGGATTACAGATGTGAGCCACCAAACCCCAGCTTTGTATAGAAATTCAATTTGGTGCTAGCACCATAATACTGGTTTCACCAGGTCCTATGTAGAAAAATATGTATCCATCTGTATTTATTTATTTTGTCAGTCCTAGTGCACTTGTCCTTGAGCTTCTTTTGCTCAAGGCTAGCACTCTACCACTTGAGCAACACCGCTACTTCTGGCTTTCTCTGTTTATGTGGTACTGAGGAATCCAACCCAGTGCTTCCTGCATGCTACACAGCTCTACCATTAAGCCATATTCCAAGCCCCTCATCTGTATTTTTAATGGTATCAGATTCCTCTTGATTATTTTTCTGTGTTGTGTTGAGGAACAGAGTTAAAAGCAGCACTCACTATATTGAAGCTGATAATCTCAAGTTTCAGTACGGTTCTATACTTTATTTCTGTAAGTAAAAACAAATAGAGGAAAGTACAGTAGTGCCTTTCAGATAGAACATTGTAGTTACTACAGCTCTTTCTTTCCAGCCTAATGCTTAAGTTTCAAATGCCCATTTTTCAATTCTGAGCATTCAAGTGTAACCTAATAGGCAGTTTGAGTATGGTATCAATTTGTATTTTGGAAAAGACAAGGTCAGTTAGAGACATCAAGAAAAAGTAGAGAATATAATTTAACCTAAAAATACTTTTATATATAAAGTTAGGCCCATAAAGTGATTTTAAAATTACGTTATCATATTTTATAATTTGGAAACTAGACTTTCAAACCATTGATATAATCTGCTTTCTATTTCTTTTAATGAGATCTGTTTTAATATTAATTTATTACCATATATATTACAAATTATAGAATGCTTCAAATGTAGTTATTTATTTATTTGTTTGTTTGTTTGTTTGTTTATTTATGCCAGTCCTGGGCCTTGGACTCAGGGCCTAAGCACTGTCCCTGGCTTATTTTTGCTCAAGGCTAGCACTCTGTCACTTGAGTCACAGCGCCACTTCCGGCCGTTTTCTATACATGTGGTGCTAAGGAATCGAACCCAGGGTTTCATATATACAAGGCAAGCACTCTTACCACTAGGCCATGTTGCCAGCCCTCAGATGTAGTCACTTTTTTTTTTTTTTGCCAGTCCTGGGCCTTGGACTCCGGGCCTGAGCACTGTCCCTGGCTTCTTCCCGCTCAAGGCTAGCACTCCGCCACTTGAGCCACAGCGCCGCTTCTGGCCGTTTTCTGTATATGTGGTGCTGGGGAATCGAACCTAGGGCCTCATGTATCCGAGGCAGGCACTCTTGCCACTAGGCTGTATCCCCAGTCCACTTTTTAAAAATGTTTATTTATGTGGTCCTGTGGAGTTAAACCCAGGGCCTCATGCATTCTAAACTAGCATTCTACCACTAAGCTACATTCCCAGCTCTCAAATATAGTCACTTCTTTTTCCCCCCCTGGTCCTGGGGCTTAAACTCAAGGCCTGGGCTCTGTCCCTGAGCCTCTCTGTGCTCAAGGCTAGCGTTCTACCTCTTGAGCCATAGTGCCACTTCTGGATTTTTCTGTTTACATGGTACTAAGGAATCTAACCCAAGGCTTTATGCATGCTAGGCAAGCACTCTACCCCTAAGCCACATTCCTCAAATATAGTCACTTCTGTGATTGCAAATTTTTAAAACATTCTGATAAACATTGTTTTTTCCAATTTTTAAATTATAAACAAAAGTGTTTTGAAGAATAGTGCTGACCCAATAGAGATGAGTTATTCTACTTTTCTATTTGTACAAATTATGAATACTTTCCAATTGTCCAGTGACAGTGGCAGTTGGTGTGCCAGGCATACACTAAGTGTTTCTAGTTCTCAGTATAATTTAACAGCTAAAGAGAATTAACTCTTCCTTAATTCATTAAATAAAGTGCTCATTCTACTTTTTTTTGGACTCCCCATTCATTTCTTTTTTTTTTTTTTTTGGCCGGTCCTGGGCCTTGGACTCAGGACCTGAGCACTGTCCCTGGCTTCTTTTTGCTCAAGGCTAGCACTCTGCCACTTGAGCCACAGAGCCACTTCTGGCCGTTTTCTGTATATGTGGTGCTGGGGAATCGAACCCAGGGCCTCATGTATACGAGGCAAGCTCTCTTGCCACTAGGCCATATCCCCAGCCCCTCCCCATTCATTTCTTTATCTGATTGAGATCACCAATATTTTCTAATGTGGCATATATATTAATTCTATACATTCATTACTATCCTTTCAAATTAATAACTGCTGCTTTGTATAAAGTGAATTATTTCTAAATGATATTTATTCCTGTAAGGACCTTTAAGGAATAATTACTCTAATTGATCTTACTTGCAGAAGTAGCAAAGTAGAAAAGATGAGACATTATTCTTTAAAATATTCTGAGGGTAGATACTTTGGGCACAGTTCAGAAAGGACAGTATTTTGAGGAAATATTCTTTGTAATCTCAGGTCCTGGTCACAAATGTAATAAGCTCTTTTCATAGTTTAAACCCAGAAATGAGCTAAAAAATAATTTTTAATTATAAAATGTATACTAAATATATTGATGTGCTTGAAAAGAGCCAAACGGGCTATATCAAGAATGCATTTCTCATTTCTAATGTGATTTATATGCATATAAATTAGGAAGATACCAGTTCTGTCCCTTAATCCCTGCCTAGTAAATGGGTTTGAAAAGATACTCAGTACCCTTTCTTTCCTAAGAAAACAATCCAATTTTGAGTCAGATTCAAGTTCATCATGAACTAAACATAGATTTATTTAGTTTTATAGATGTTTAAGTTTTTGGACTATTACTAATACAGTAGAAGTTGGGCCTAGTGATACATTCCTGTAGTGCTATCTGTTCTAGAGCCTGAGGTTGGAGGATCTCTTAAGCCAAAGAATCTTTAGACTAGCTTGGGCAACATTGTGAGATCTTGTATTGGGGGAGGAGTGGGGGGGACGACGTTTTTGGTAGACAGGATGGGACATTTTCCATTCTACCCCAAAGAACAGATATGTAGAATGCCTACATTTAAACTAATTCAACAAGTTTAGGATCTTTAAATTGTTTGCAATCATGCCAGCTTTTGCTGCTTATGCTTTATTTTATAAATTAGAAATGACAGGAAAACCCTAGCTGTTCCCTTTTTTTAATCTTAGGGGACCAGCTTGTTATGAGTATTCTCATTTGCTTTTCTGCTACAGCTCTATAATAATTTTAGCCTAGTGAATTTTCCTGTGGTTGTAATGGATATGATATAGTATATAATGGAAAATTCATAACACCACCAAAATACTGAATTTGAAATGGCTAATTAAAACTGGAGTACATTTGCATGTATGCTAAGATGTCCATGTTTATGATAGGTCTCCATGATCTGTGCTGATTGATGTCATAGTGCTGTGTGTAAACTGTGCTGTGGTGTTAGGACTTGGGGGATTGGTTGGGATTCTCTAATATGGGTACTATTTGTCTTAAATTGTAAATGATTATGTAGTTTGAGATACTATGATATATTAAGTGATCATTGCCTTTTCTGCTGTACAATATGACCCTTCTCATCTCTCTCATTCATTTTGCATGCCTCTGCTCACTTCTGTACAGCCACAGTTGAGGCTATTGAGGCTGAAAAAGGTATGATCAGAGTCCTTGCACTGGGCAGAGATCTGTGGTGTGTGGGTGGGCATCAGAGAATGTCCTGTGGGTATGTCTTACTCCTAGCTTGCACAGCTCAAGATGAATAATATTGACTCATCAAGTTTGACTATCATATTCCTCTTTTAAAATTATATTTTTATTATCTTTAAGTAGTTGTACAAAGGGGTAAACATTCAACAAATGAGTTTATAAGTACAATGCATCTGTATCTCTTTTTTATTCGCTGTTCCAAGAGTCTAGTAAGGATGGATAGGTTACCTACCATAACGTTATTTCTTTTTTTGTTATTTTTTTAAATTTAATTTTATTGTCAAGCTGATGTACAGAGGGGTTACAGTTACATATGTAAGTTAGTGAGTACATTTCTTGTCAAACTTGTTACCCCTTCCTCTTTTTTTTTTTAATCTCAAGGGTTGATGTCCGTAGTTGACTGTCTTTTTTCTCTTTTCCAGTATTATATGCATCCACAATTTAATGTTTCTGATTTCTTTAGAGTATAGCATGTCATGCTATGTGATGTAGCATTTAAAGTTGCCTATTTTATTGGAAATTACTAAACTACCCTGCAAATAGAGATTTGCCTCATATTTTGCATGATTTTATGGTACTCAGATTTTTTGCCCCTTAAGTCAAATCCCCACTAGGTAAACATGTGAGTTTATACTAACAGTTTGGGAACTGTTAATACAATATATATAGCTCAATATATATATAGATCTCTCTCTATGTATATAATACAATATATATAGCTCCAAACGTAGTATATTAGTTTGTATCATGTATTACTTTGATAATATGCACTACTTTGCATTTTGCCCTTACCATTTGGTTGGATCATGTGTACAGGCTGTGCCCTAGGGATTACATATATTAAGCAACTGGATTAAGGCTAGTATGACAATCTTTTTTTGTAAACATTTTAATAGTGGAGGATACATCATTCCAGATAAAGTGAATGAGAATCCATAACCATAGGTGAATGAATGATGATTGCTATTTTTTTGTTGTTGTTTGTTTCTGTGCTACTACTAGGGCTTGAATTCAGGACTTTGAGCTCTTACTTTTTTTACTCAAGGCCAGCGCTCTACCACTTGAGCCACACCTCTACTTCTAGCATTTTGCTAGTTAGCTGAAAATAAGTCTTTTGGTTTTGTCTGTCCTGACTGCCTTCAAATTGCAATCCTCAGATCTCACCCTCCTAAATCACTAGGATTACAGATTGAGACAGTGACACTTAGCATGGTTGCCATTTATTTTGCTTTTGTGTTCTTGGAGAATTTGTGGCAAATAACTAGTGTATTATAGACAACATCTCCTGAAATATAAAACTATACTTTTTTACTCTCAGCCCAACAGATCTAATTCCTGCTGGCATTTTCCAATTCCAAGATAGTCAACGACGTTATCTGCTAAATTTTAACTTAGCTTTACCTCTTTCTTCTCCCAAGCTTTTTGTATGGATTTGAATGCCAAGGATTAACCTTGTTTAACTTCCTCATTCACCCCTTTTCTTGTTGCTACCTTACTGTGATAGTTACTATAATCTTAGGATCTGGGATAGGAAATAACTGGCATACTGATGCCCAGAGACCATGCCCACAGGTTGATACCGTGGGCTGGGAGGGTTCTTTTTTTATTAAGCTATGCTAACACCTGTCATCTATAAAGCTATCATGTTTATATCTAGGTTTAAACATTTCACATTTTAGTGGGAAGACTGAAATGGGGATAGGATTCACTTCAATTAAGACTTAAGTGCTGTTGCTATGTAAAGCTAATTTCTTTCTTCTAAAGAATCATTAGTTATGTTGTTTTAATCTCAGCATTGTTTTATAATTACTGACTTATCAAATTTGCATTTTGTTAAGCAATACGAGGATTCTCTCCACCACATAGAATCTGCAGTTTTGAAGAGGCAAAGGGTTTGGATAGGATCAATGAAAGAATGCCACCTCGGAAAGATGCAGTACAGCAAGATGGTTTCAATTCTCTGAACACCACACATGCCACTGAGAACCACGGGACTGGCAACCATAGTGCCCAGTGACCAGCAGCTTCCCAGGGACTCTCATATCTCGGGCCCCAAATGGACCGATCACCCGAGGAGCTGGAGGGTTCAGCCAATCTGAATATAACTGTCACAATCCCTCTGAAGAAACCATTGTGCTTTTTAAAACCCTAGCCCCCTTCCTGGACGGAGGCTTGAGGGCCCTGGGACATGTGCTATCTGATAAGATTTGGTCATTGCTGCCTAGGTGGAGAGCAGTGAGCAAGGGGCTTGAGGCAATTTCCAGTGGAGGGTATCTACACCTCCATTTATGCTTGTGGTTCACACATTTAAGTTTACAAATGAGATATCTTTTTTTTTTTCTCAGTAGAATTAGGTTTTTTTTTCAACCATGACTTCAAATGCAATCCTGAGAGTTAATGTGAACTTTTTTTCCTCCCATGAAATGTCATTAAAGGATGAATTAGCATGGTCTTAAAATATATTTCTGAGGTTACTAGCTGTATTTTGAATTGTAGGCAAAATGCTGAGAAACCCAGTTGGTGTTTATACAAAATGCTAACCTCAGGTCTATAGTTCTTAAATGTGGCTAATTCTGTAATATAGTCTTGGTATTTTTCAATTATGAATGCACAGACTATTTCTAGGAAGACTCTTTTACTTGAACACAAATCCGAAAACGAGAGTCTTTTTTTTGCCCAGATCTTTTGAGACTTACACCCCAGAGATTTAAGAAGAAAACCTCTAAATTTCAAAATTAATGAATTACAGAATTACTCATTTAAGATACTTTAAAAGAAGTTTGTACATTGTCAAAGTAAATCTTAATTGAAATCATGTCTGTAAAACTTGACGTATTTTTGTGTATGCATGTTTTCATTTTGCAAATATTTAATATATAAACCTATGATGTACAGGTACGACATATGTAGGTTACCTAGATGTTATGAGAAATTTTAGTTTATCGTGAGTACTCCAGTTGCTAAAATAGCCACCAGGGTGATTTGCTGCTGGCTTCCTATCCATTTTAAGTTTTAATGCAAAGGAAAATTTAAAATGTTCTGAAGGTGTTTTTGATTAAGCAATGCAGCCTAGAAGCAATGGTTCTGTTCAGTCCTTCAGATGCTAGTGGAAGCATAAGTCAAGACTGCATGTGAAATTTTTCTCCTAATAGTTACAGAACTGCTCGGTTAAACTAAATGGAACCATGTGCTATAATTTTACACAATTATTGACCTGTATTGATTGCCACTGTAGTTTGGTATTCCCTTTTACTTTGGTGGCCTGCTTTCCTCATGCCCTGGAATACAACTCAGAGCTCCAGGCAGCAGAACCATCTGTTGTTTTGTTTGCCAGAAAGTGCACCCTGTATGGTCTCCTGTCTAAGTTGGAAATATTATGCATGTGCAGGACTATTTGAGTATTTTATAAACAGTAGCACACAATAAATTCCATGCATGGGCCGCTGCTCCTATCTCTGTGTTGGGTTTTATTTGGAAAATAGTTTGATTTGAACTTTCTATGTAAATCAAAAAATTCTGTTAATGGAGCTGGGATGTCCTCCAGGGAAGATTATAGTTTGTGGTGATTTGATGAATTAAATTCTTTATAATGCTGCTCTATTTTCCCTTAAGCTTTTGTTATACTTGTTTTACCTGCGTAACTGACACTAGAGGACTTAGGATGCCTACCATAGGCCTCCCTAATCTAATAGTTAATTTTATTATTTTCATTAACTTTTACTTGGAAGAAAATGTTTCTTATCTAGTATTTTGGCTGTTTTAACAGTAAGCAAAATATATTGATAATTGTCCTGCAATCATACTTCTTCATTGCCATAAAGCATAGGATTTTGGAATTTTTGCTCACATGTTAGAATGTAATCGTTTAATTTACTTAAGTTTTAAACAATTATACAGTAACATACATTATAAAGCATTAATTAACATAAATAATATATAAATACAAGTATTGATTTTTGCAACTTTTATTTTCTGTAATATCAGTTTGCAAACCCCATGAACTGCCTCCAATATTACACATTGCATATGTTAAGGTGTATTTCTTTATCTTACTGTTTTGTGAACATTTTGAATCTCTAAAATAGGTACTTAAATAGTATATAGGAAACTAAGAACGTACTTAATCCTTAGGTACATCACTAGGGTTTTATAGTGTTTGTGGGAATTATGGGTAAGCATAAAGTAAACTAGAGGAGTTCTATCGTGTGTGTATGTGTGTGTGTGTGTGAGAGAGAGAGAGAGAGAGAGAGAGAGAGAGAGAGAGAGAGAGAGATTGAGAGAGAGAGATTGAGAGAGAAAGAAATGGGGCTTGAACTCTGGACCTGGGTGCTATCCCTGAGTTCATTAGCTCAAGGCTAGCACTCTACCACTTGAGCCATAGCACCACTTCCAGGAATGATATCTTGATGATAAAAATTAAGATGAAGAAAGTAAAAGAAAGGAACAACTCAGGAAAAAAAGTATGTATATATGTGTGTATATATATGTATATATATTCATAGAATCTCTTAGCTTAGCCTTACAGATTGTTTGTTACCTATTGAATAGGAATTTTTTTCTTGTCCTGTCTCTTTTTCCCTCTCCAACTCTTCCCTCTCTTCTTTCTTCCATCTTTTCCTTCTTTCTTTCCTCCCTTCTTTTCCTTCTTTCTTCTCTTCCCTTCCATATGTAGCCCAGAATGACTTGAACTACACTATCTTCCAACTTTAGGTCTCCTAAGTGCTAGGATTACAGGCATGAGCCAATACCATGCCTGACCTTTAGCCCGAGTTGTTTCACAACAAACCATTGTTAAGTAAAGTATTTTATTGCAATTCATAATGAATTAAAATTGTGAAAACTCCAGATCTTTCTGAATTATTACTATTTAAATGTCAATTGGTATGAGTAGCAGTAACAGTACAATGAACTCCAAATTTTTTTACTGCTGTTCTCCATTATATTAAAACATGATTTTTTTTTTCTTTTTTGGTGCCAGTACCCCACTGTCCCTGAGATTCTTTTTCTCAAGGCTATAGGGTTCTACCACTTGAGCTATAGCATCACTTCTGGCTTTTTCTGAATAGTTTATTGGAGATAAATAATAAAATGGCAAAAATTAAAAAATGCGTATTTAATCAAAATTGTGCATACCATAACTTATTTTCCTTTGTTCACAGCTTTTTCACATAATTTATGTAATTTTATGTAATGTCTTAGTATTTTTCTTTCACCTTCCTTGCTTGTAATTTATTCTTTGTACAGTTTGAAGTTCCTTGGAACCCATTTTCTACAACAATACTGGATTTGTTTGATCAGGACCTCATTTCCAGAGGTTTTGTTTCCTACTTTGATGATGTTCACAAACAGGTAAGTGACAGCTAGGACAGATATAATTAGTAGTCAGGTCTTTTAGTCATTCATATAGGACCACTGTTCAAACATGTTGTTGGTTTTTTGTTTGTTTTGCCAGTCCTGGGGCTTAGATTTGGGTTATGAGTACTGTCCCTGGCTTTTTGCTAAAGGCTAGCACTCTGCCACTTGAGCCACAGTGCCACTTCTGGCTTTTTCTGTTTATGTGGTGCTGAGGAATTGAACCCAGGGGTTCGTCCATGCTAGGCAAGCATTGTACTGCTAAGCCACATTCCCAGCCCCTCTAATATGTTTTGATCTAGCCTACAGCTCTCTTTAATCATAAGGTAGCTAAGATGAATGAATGAGATAGTTGAGTTGTTCTTTCCTATTTTCTGTTCCTAGAAACTGCATTTTTTAGTCATTAACTAAAATTATTTTACTATTCTAGAAGTATTCCTCTTGAAACTAGGAAGTGGAATGTCATTGATGACACCAACTTAAGACAATACCTTAAGCTATTTCCTTCTGGAAAAGTTAATTTTACAAATTAATTCTGCATATTTACCTTTCAGTTCCTTCTGTACCATCAAATGAGCAAATGGTCTTCTGCTTTCTTGGGTAATTTTTTTAAGTTTAGTTAGATTATTATTGAGTTCCATTTCACCAGCGTTTGTTATACTAAAAAAGGATTTGGGTCTTGAGGAACTCATCCAGGGTCTAGAGAGCATCCAAGAACTCTAGGAGTTTGTACTAATGCCTTCTTTTTCCAATGAAATAATGCCTCTTTAATTAATCCCCAGAGGATTTTTTTGTCCCTTCTGAAGCTGTAAACTGAGAACAGAAATACTGCCTTGAAAAAAGTCCAAGTAGGTTTCATCTTTCCTCAACTCTCTTGGCTTTTGGTAAGTTTGTGAGTGTTGACAGTATCTTGAGCTGTCTTGGCAGATAATGAGGATCAGAAGGAGAGTAGTCCTCAGGCAGGGTTCCAGATCCTTAGTTGCTTCATTAGAGAGAATTCAGACTTGTCTGTCTGGTTGTTAGGGCATACTTAATCATTGAGATACAGCATTTCAGCAGTTTGCAGAGAAAATGATATGAAGGAACAGCTGCAAGTAAACCCCAATCTAAATCTGAGGAGATCAAGCACTCACTTCACTTGGAAGAAAGAAAGAAGGAAGGAAGCCTAGGGCTTAGCAGGGTAAGTTACTTTTTCATCAACCTGTCTGCTTACTTAGTTTATAATTGAGTAAACTATTTATCGCCCCAAGGAGTGTTAATCACTGATTAAGCAGCTTAATATAGTCATAATAGCCATATTCTTTATGTATTCCCTTTTTTAGATATTTTCCTCCCCCCCCCCTTTTTTTTGTGAGTCCTGGGGCTTGAAGTCAGGGCCTGAGCTCTGTCTCTGGCTTCTTTTTGCTCATGGCTAGCACTCTACCACTTGAACCACAATGCCACTTCGGGCTTTTTCTGTTTATGTGGTACTGAGGAATCAAACCCAGAGCTTCATGCATGCTAGGCAAGCACTCTACTGCTAAGCCACATTCCTAGGCCCACCCCTCTCCCCTTTTCTAACCTTTTTGAAGATCCCTAGTGAGCAAGCGGCTTCATTCCCCCTTCTCTTCATCTTCAAAGCTTTTTTGTGTTTGTTGGTAGTGAAATTTAAATGGACCCTTCTGGTCTAGAGATAGTGAGAAAATTACTGTGACTAAGGTGAAAGTTGGGGCTTTTGTTGATAAGGAGAAATACAGGAGAGACTTCTGTCTGGGAATAGGTTAATACTTCAGCTTTTAATCTTGAGATGAGGTGTAGGTTTTTTTTTTTTTTAGCCATCCAAGTTCATATTTTCTCAGCAATTTCTGATAAGTTATACAAAGACGTATTTGTTTTCTTATGTGTTGAGAATAAGTTAAATGCCTCAGTCTAGGTAGGGTAGACTGAACTCTGATAAGTTACTGCCCCCTCTGCTTTTTGCTCAGCTTCTCAAAGGGCTTATATCTCTTGAGTTTGGAGGAACCAGGGCCCTTTGCGGAAAAATTAGAACCAAGGAAACTGCACCTAGGTCTGGAGAACACAAAATCAGACATGAGGGTGGTGATGATAGGTAGAAAAATAGACAGACAGACAGACAAAAAGAACGGAAAGGAAGGAAGGAAGATGGAAAGAGAGGGTAAAGAAGAAAGATAGGCAAACACTTCATTGCTACTTTCTTATCTTACTGCCAGAATGCTATCACATTTGTACTATCTATCCATCAGTGAGTTCTAGAGCTAGAGAAGACTATCACATTAGGGATTTCACCATAACCACTTCTTTCCCCTAAGCATTGTGCTCCTTTTGACTTCTAACAAGTTCAGCCAACCTTCCTATTGCCAAGAGTTACTCTTCCATTATTGGAGGAAGACACCTTTGAAAATGAAATTGAGACAGTATTTTCTGACTTTCATCTGGCTTCCATTGCAGCTAAAAGATTTAATGACAACATTAGGAAAATAGTTATTATAAACCTTGGGATTTAAGAAACTAAAGTTTCAAGTCAAAGATATTTTCTGGAAGTTTCCCTTAACCAAGCACTGCCACCGTTTTTGTTTGTTTGTTTGTTTTTGTGGGGTTTCCCCCCCCCCCCAGTCCTGGGGCTTGAAATCAGGGCCTGAGCACTGTCCCTGGCTTCTTTTTCTTTTTTTTGCTCAATCCTAGCACTCTACCACTTGAGCCACAGCACCACTTCCGGCTTTTGCTGTTTGTATGATGCTCAGGAATGGAACCCAGGGCTTCATTCATCCTGAGCAACTATTTTCTACCACTAAGCTACATTCCCCTGCCACTGTTTTTATCTTGTATCATTTCTTTGTGTCTGGAGACATTGATCCAGATATTAATAACTTTTAGCTCCAGTGTCTACAGGTACTTTTTTCTTCTTTCTTCCTTCCCTCCCTTCCTCCTTTCTTTGAGGTGAAATTCACATGACAAAATTAATATTTTTAAAGTTAACAATTAAATGGTACTTAGAACATTCGCAGTGTTATGTAAACACCACTTGGTGTAGTTCCAGAACATTTTTCTTACCCCCAAAGAAAACCCTGTAATTGTGAAACAGTTACTCCCCATGTCCCCTAGCATTTACCAGTCTGCCTTCTGTCTCTGAGTTTACTTATTCTTAATGTTTTATATAAATAGAATAATGTTATACATAACCCTTTGGCTGCTTTTTTAAGTTTTGGGGGGTTCATATACAGTGTAGCATGTATCTGTAATTTTGTTTCTTTTTATGGTTAAATGTTACTCATATCTATATGTGTATCTTCTGTGTCTATTTATAATCTCAATTTGCTTATCCATTCTACCTTTTCACCATTGCAAATAGTGCTATTGTGAAAAATCATAGGCATGCATTTGTTAAGATATCCATTTTAACTATTAAAGACTTATACCTAAGAATAAAATTGTTGGTAATCATAGATTATATGTCTAACTTTTTAAAGAACTACCATTTTTTTCCATAGTGCCTGCATGATTTTCACCACCAGCAATACACAGACTTTGATTGCTCTATGTCCTCCATCCTTATCAACAGTTACTGTTTTCTGTGTGTGTTTTTAATAATAGCCATCCTAGTTAGTGTGAAATAATTTCTTTTTGCTTTTTTTTTCTTATTTATTGTCAAAGTGAGGTTATAGCTTCATATGTTAGGCCTTGGGTACATTTCTTGTGCTGTTTGTTATCTCTTCCCTCATTTCCCCTCCCCCCTCCCCCTTTCTCTCTCCCCCCTAAATTGTTAAGTTGGTTTACACCAAATTGTTTTGCAAGTATTGCTTTTGTAGTCGATTGTCTTTTTATCCTTTGTCTCTCGATTCCCTTTCACTTCCCTAGTTCTAATACCAATATATACAGTTTCCATTGTACTCAGATAAGATACAGTGATAATGCGTGTACAACCACAGGAAGGGGATACAAGAGGATCATCAACAATAGAAGCTATGGTTTCACATGGCATATTGAAAGTAATTACAACAATGATATAACAGTCGTTTCCATAACATGGAGTTCATTTCACTTAGCATCACCTTATACATTCATAAGGGCATGGCTATTAGGCTCTTGTGATCCTCTGCTGTGACTAGCCTAAACCTGTGCTAATTATTCCCTATGAGGGAGACCACAGAATCCATGTTTCTTTGGATCTGGCTCACTTCACTTAGTATAATTTTTTCCAAGTCCTTCCATTTCCTTACGAATGGGGCAATGTCATTCTTTTCTGGTAGGTGTAAAATTCCATGTGTATATGTACCACATTTTCCTGATCCATTCGTCTACTGAGGGGCATCTGAGTTGGTTCTTAAAAGAGACTTCTCTGATGAGGAAATGAGAATGGCCAAGAAACATGAAAAAGTGCTCTACATCACTGGCCATAAAAGAAATGCAAATCAGGGCTGGGGAAATGGCCTAGTGGCAAGAGAGCTTGCCTCGTATACATGAGGCCCTGGGTTCGATTCCCCAGCACCACATATACAGAAAACGGCCAGAAGTGGCGCTGTGGCTCAAGTGGCAGAGTGCTAGCCTTGAGCAAAAAGAAGCCAGGGACAGTGCTCAGGCCCTGAGTCCAAGGCCCAGGACTGGCAAAAAAAAAAAAAAAAAGAAATGCAAATCAAAACAACATTGAGATTCTACCTCACCCCAGTAAGAATGTCCTTTATCAAGAAAACTAACAGTAATAAATGTTGGAGGGGATGTGGCCAAAAAGGAACCCTACTTCATTGTTGGTAGGAATGTAAACTGGTTCAGCCACTCTGGAAAATAGTATGGAGATTCCTCAGAAGGCTAAATATAGAGCTCCCCTATGACCCAGCAGCCCCACTTTTGGGCATCTTCCCAAAGACCACAAACAAGAACACACCAAAGCCACCAGCACAACAATGTTCATTGCAGCACAATTTGTCATAGCTAAAATGTGAAATAATAGTTTATTGTAATTTTTTCTCTCTTTGTCAGTACCTGAGCATCTCATGGTTTTTAGGTATGTGTTCTACCACTTTTGTGTCTTCCTCAGCCATTTTTTTTCCCTGTATTTTTAGATGAAACTCTCAAGTTTCTGCCCTAACCAGCCTCAGACTATGCCCTTTTAACCTGTGGTATCCTGTGTAGATGTGACCAGAGGTGTGGGCTACCAGGCCTGACTTATTGAGATGAGCTCTGGCTAACTTTTTGCCTAGTTTGGCCTCCATCTCATATCCTCCTGATAGCTGCCTTCCAAGTAGCTGAGATTATAGGAGAACCACCCTATTCAGCCTTCATTGTATTTTAATTTGCATTTTCGTAATCACTTATGAATATATTTTCTTCTGTTTATTGGCCATTTGCATATATTTGGAAAAATATTTATTCAAATACTTAGTTGGATTTTAGTTATATTCTTCTTTTGGTATTGAATTATAGAAGTTCTTTATGTAGTTTAGATGTTAATTCTCTCAGATGTACTGTTTGTATTTTTTACCATTTTGTGGGCTGTCATTTCATTCTGTTAATTGTATCTTTGTGTGTGTGTGTGTGTGTGTGCCAGTCCTAGGGCTTGAACTCAAGGCCTGGGTGCTGTCCCTGAGCTCTTTTGCTTAAGACTAGCGCTCTACTTTGAGCCACAGCTCCACTTCTGGTTTTTGAGTGGTTAGAGATAAGTCTTATAGGGACTTTCCACCTTGCCCTGGACAGCTTCAAAAGGTGACCCTCAGATCTCAGCCTGCTGAATAGATAGGTTTATAGGCGTGAGTCACCAGCACCCAGCCTGTCCTTAACCTTTTGTGTTCAATTCCAGAGCTCTACCACTTGAGCTACAACCCTACTTCCAGCTTTTTGGTGGCTAAATGGAGAAAAGAGTCTCATGGGCTTTGATGTCCAGGTTGGCTTTGATCTGTCATTCTCAGATCTCAGCCTCCTAAATAGCAAAGATTATAGATGTGAACCATCTTCACCTGGCTGATAATGTCTTTTAAGTTATTTTTCCAAATCTTTTTTTTTTTTTTTTGTATTTTTGCCAGTCTTGGGCTTTGGACTCAGGGCCTGAGCACTGTCCCTGGCTTCTTTTTGCTCAAGGCTAGCACTATGCCCCTTGAGCCACAGCGCCACTTCTGGCTGTTTTCTATATATGTGGTGCTGGGGAACCGAACCCTGGGCTTCATGTATAAGAAGAGGCAAGCACTCTTGCCACTAGGCCATATTCCCAGCCCCTTAAATTATTTTTATTTTGAGGGGTGATGGGGATTGAACCCAGCTTTCTACATGTTAGACATATGTACCACCGATCCTGTACCTCCTGCTTGATAGTGTCCTTTTTTTTAATTTGTTTTGTTTTTTGCCAGTCCTGGCACTTGAACTCAGAGTCTGAGCACTGTCCCTGCTTCTTTTTGCTCAAGGATATCACTCTACCACTTGAGCCACAATGTCACTTCTAGATTTTTTATATATGTGGTGCTGAGGAATCGAACCCAGGAGCACGAGTGGAACACTTTACCACTAGGCCATATTCCCAGCCCCATAGTGTCCTTTAATGCTCAAAAGTTTTTAACTTTAATGTAGTCTACTTTATCTTATTTTTTGTTGTTGCTGGTCCTTTTGGTGTCAAATCTAAGAAACTATTGCCAAATTATTGTAATGATGCTTCCCATGTATTTTTTTTTTTTTTTTGGCCAGTCCTGGGCCTTGAACTCAGGGCCTGAGCACTGTCCCTGACTTCCTTTTGCTCAAGGCTAGCATAGCACTCTGCCACTTGAGCCACAGTGCCACTTCTGGCCGTTTCTGTATATGTGGTGCTGGGGAATTGAACCCAGGGCCTCATGTATACAAGGCAAGCTCTCTTGCCACTAGGCCATATACCCAGCCCTGAAGCTTCCCTTGTAGATTTTCTTTTAAGGCTTTTATAGTTTTAGTTCTTACTTCTAAGGTTTTAGAATTCACATTCAAACTCAAGTCAACTATTTTATTAATTCCCAGATTGTTCTTGTCTTCTACAGTCATGCTGAATACTTCTCTGTACTTAGAATTCCTTTTTCTCCATTTTATTCATTCAAAGTGTTAAATCACCTGAGATCAATTCCAAGTGCTACCTACTTCATGAAGTTTTCTAAGATACTTGACCCTACTAAGCAGAATCTCTCCTAATTTCCCATTATGGCTTTAGTTCCACTAGAGAATTTATTTAGTACCTTATTGTTTACATCTAAGCTCACTATTTAGATGAAATGTATATTTTTATCTTTATTTTCCTTTTTGTTTTTGAGACAGTTTGCGATATAGTCCAGATTGCCCTTGCCCTTGTAATCCTCCTCTCTCAGCCTTCCAAGTATTGTGTTTATAGTCTTCTACCCTCATCAACAAAGATCTCTCTATATATATTTGTTTTCATTTTGGATTTTGCAATGATTTTATCTGTAAATTAATAAATACATGTGGAATTAATGAATTTTTAAAACTTTTCCTCTGTGGTCTCTTGGGTCTACTCAGCCTTTGGGAAAGTTATGGGAGAAGATAAGACATTGTAAGTTGGGTATCATATTGTTTCAGCTAGGTAGTGGATGAATATGGCCTTAATTCTACTTCAAATCTTAATCTGTTTTGGAAATTATCTTCTCAATTTGCCTGACCTACTTGGGCTACATAAATCTTAGCACTGTGGTGCTCCTTTTTGTTTTGTATTTAGTTTGTATTTCTTGATTTATTGTTGATAAATATTTTATCTCTTCAACCAGATTATATTAGCAAATTCTTCAGTTGATGGTAGTTTTTGTTTTTATATACTGCCAGGCACCTGTGATTTATGTCTATAATTCTGGCTACTTAGGAGACTGAGGTCTGAGAATCGAGATTTTAAAGCCAGTCCTAGAAGAAAAATCTGAAATATTCCATCTCCAAGTAACCAGTAAAGTGTAGGACTAGAAACATGGCTCATGTGGTAGGATGCCACCATTTAAGCAAGCAAGCTAAGCAAGAGCTTGAGGCCCTGAGTTCAAAACTTGGTATATATATGTATATATATATATATACACACATACTATTACTAATATATTCTCCTTATAAAAATTTAACATTACAGATAAGCTTGAAGTATTCCTGATCAGTCCAGTTCCCATGGTGTTCTTCCCCTACTTGGAGTTAGTCACTCTTGGAACCCTGCTAGATTTTTTTCTGTGCATTTAAATTTTTTTAAATTGTTATTAGAAAGATGATGTACAGAAGGGTAGGGTTACAGTTACATAAGTCAGATAAAGTACTTTCTTTTGAGACAATATCACTTCTTCCCTTGTCTCCCAGATTTTCCCTCTCTGTACATTTATTTAATGTATGTTTATATAAAGAACTTCATCTGTAACATACATATAAATTATATTCATATATAATTATTTCTAATATTTTTCACACTTGCCTGTAGTGATCAACAATACAAAAAATACTAAACCATACTGATCTGCATCTAAAACTGGAATGAGAAATAAAAAATCAAGCATCTAAAATCATCATGTGCTCAGTTTGACAAATTTCATTGGAAATTTGTTTTCGATAGAGTCCCTAGGTATCTTTGGACAGGCCATGGCTCCACGTTCCCGGAGACGAAGGCACAAGAAGTTGCCATCAGAGACTCATATGATTGTGAACCCACCTACAGCCGTGACTCCTGTAGCTCTGACTCTCTCAAAACCTGGTCCTAGCATTGATGCCCTTGGCTTCTTCTCCTTGGACAGTAATGTTCCTGGCCTATCCCAGCTGGTCCTTGAAAAGCTGAACATGAAAAGCTATGAAGAATTTAAGTGAGTGATCAACTCTATGGAAGAGACTTACTGTTTTTGGTAGAAGTGATTGAAGAATCACTTCTCCAATATTGGATACTTTTTCTCCAATATTGGATACTTCTAATAAGGGATTTTCTCATTTTTACTTTTGACAGATATATTGCCACAGAAGAAATGTAATTTGCTTAAGTAAAAAAATGATACAAAACAAAGGAGTATGTGAAAATGTATAGGAGACAAGGTGGGATTTGAGAGATTTTTATAGAAACTCTTTTCCTTACAGCACTTTTCCCCCCCATGTTATCTCTATAGGTTGGTAGTAGATGGGGGTACCCCAGCATCAGGCTTTGGATTTCGATGTCCTAAAGAAATGTTCCAAAAGATGGAGGACACATTCCGATTCTGTGCTCATTGTAGAGCACTGCCTAATAGCCTTTCAGACTCCAAGGTTCTCCGACACTGTAAGAGGTGAATTGTGGTATGTTAATAGGGGAGACATTTAGAAGTGACCCTATGCTAAGTTTTCATTGCAAGAGGAAAGGTTTGAGAGTTTTAAGAATAACTTAAAGCTTATTCCTGATTTTGTGTAACATAAGCTACAGTGAAATTAGAACACAGTTCTAATCCCTCTTAGTTTTGGTGGTATGGGAGACGAGACAAGAGACGCTTCCCTACTCTCTCTTCTTGATTCCTCCAAGGTTAAAACTACAATCTCTTCTGGGAAAGTTAAGGTTAAACCATGCCTTATTCAAGAGAGTAGCTGCAAATTTTGTGTTTGTTTTATTTTTCCAAAAAAGATGTAAAAATTCAGTTGTCCCTGATGAGTGTAAGGTAACACTGACATAATAATTGCATCCTTAATCATGTCTGCCTCCCTTGCCAATGCAGTTCCTACACTTGGTACTTCCTCAGTTGTTCTTCCTCTCCCTACCAGCTTTCCCCATTAAGTGACGTTTTTTTAGATGTGGGTATCCCAGAATATACTTTATTGGTATAGGAACATCTATTTCTGTTGTGCATTCTCTCAGGTGCAGAAATGTCTATTACTGTGATCCAGAGTGCCAGAGATCAGATTGGCCAGACCATAGAAGAGTTTGTCAAGAACTTCGTCTTGTGGCTGTGGATCGTCTCATGGAATGGCTCCTCATCACAGGTGGAATGTTGGTGGTGGGAACCTTGCCATAACAGTCATAAATGGTTGTCCTTGGGGAAATTTTTGAAAGCATATTATTATAGGGAAAAATGAGGATTTGGAGCAGGGTGAACATGCAGGGGTTATTGATCATTCATGAGAAGTGAATTTTGAAGCCATGACAGATTAGGTCACTTCTTATTTTTTCTTCCCTTCAGGTGATTTTGTCCTACCATCAGGACCTTGGCCATGGCCTGCTGAAGTTGTACAGGACTGGGATACCTGGTTTTCTATGAGGGAGTTACAGCTGGATACTATATTGGATTCTGTGCTAGGTAGTCATGCTATGACTATTCTATGGGCCAGTGTAGGAAGGCCAAGACCAGATCCAAATGTCCTACAGGACTCTTTGAAGCGGCTGCTGACAGATGTCTTATCACGGCCCTTGACACTGGGCCTAGGGCTTAGGGCCCTGGGGATAGATGTTGGGAAGACTGGGGGATGCACGTTGCATGTAGCTGGTGCTTCCCATGTAGAGACATTTCTCTCTCGATCTGGGGACTATGATGAGCTTGGATACATGTTTCCTGGACACCTTGGCCTCCATGTAATCATGGTAGGTGTGGATGTGGCTAATGACTTTTTACACAACACCTCAGCTTCATCCTTGGTACCTGGCACAGTTCAGCTTAGTGGCCACAGAGGACTCTATCATGACTTCTGGGAGGAACAGGTGGAGACTGGGCACATAGCCCATCCGGATATGGTGGTGGCATTTCATCCAGGTAAGAGCCATTGATTTCAGAAAAATGCTTGGTGGTTCCCTTAAGAATTTTCCATTCTGCTTCTTATATCTTCTGTCTTTGGAACCCTTTTTATTCGATTTCATTAATCACAATAATGTGATGATCATTTCCCATATAAACTACACTTGGGTTGAGAATTCTGTGGGGGAAGAATCTTGTGGATGATGATGATGATGAGTAACAAGAGGGTTGGGGCAGACACTGTTGAAGAAATATTTTGCTCTTAAGGTCTATTTCAAAAATCCTCCCTCCTCCAATCCTTTTTGCATTTTTATTCCCATTCTTATTCTGGTTCTATAGGTTTCCATGCTTCCCCAAACTTGATGGAATCTTGGCTACCTACTCTCCTGCTGCTTCGTGACTATGAGATCCCTACATTGATTACGCTTTACAGGTTTTGATCTTTTCCTATTTGTGATACTTCCTTGATTCACTTATATCTCACTTTGAACAGATGATCTCATTTTGTACCCCTAGTGTTCTTCTGTCTGGGGAAAATGTTCTTTCCCCTATGTACCTTTTTTTTATTCCCTTGCTACTTAACTAGAGATTTAGTGAGACATTTGGGAGGAAAGGTCTATTCCAGGTTTGATAAGTACATAAATGTAATGCTTTCAGGCAATTGTTATTCTTTTTTCATAACAATAGAGCAATTTTTCTTCTTTCCCACAGTCAACAGGAATTGGCAGCCTCTTTACAGATCCTGGTGGACCTGGATACACACATCATTGGCTATGGAGCTAATCCTTTCACATCCCTCAAACCTGAACAGGTCTATTCTAACCCCAATAAGCAGCCAGTGTACTGCAGTGCCTACTACATAGTGTTTCTTGGAAGCTCTTCCCATCAGCTAAAGAAAGACAATTAGTACATGGTGGGATTTAAATAGTTAAGCCAGATCCTCACTGGATACCTGGGAAATGAGGAGGCTGTGATGAAGCTACTCTGTTGATGTTAGATTGTGGCCAACATTGAAATATCTCCTAAACTTCATCATTCAAGTAAAATAAAAGAGAGCTCCAGTATTATGTGATTCGTTTCTAAGAGCTTAGTCCTAGCTGGATATAGTTATGTATGTCAGTAATCCCAGCACTCAGAAGGCTAAGGTAGAAAGATCACAAGTTGAAGGCTAACCTGGGCTACATAGCAAGAAACTATCTCAAAATGGAAAAAAAAAAAAAAAAGGCTAAGAGAGTAGTCAGTGTAATGACTAGAGATAAGTTTCTAGAGTTACTTGGTATCAAGCTATCAGGAATCTAGAGTTCCTAATTGTTTCCTTTCTGTGAGAGATACCTATTGAGTGAAACTGGATGTCACTGAAGACAAGAATGAGAAATAACTGATTCTTCCTTCTGAAAAAGACTTTCCAATGTAACAATTCAAGTTTAAAAATGAAAGTGCTAGTGACCAGTCAACAAGTTTTTGGTGACATGAAGAAAGTTGTAAGAATCCTATTTCTTCATTTGTTCTAGAGAAATGTCTCTTTCTCCTTCTGTCTTTGGGGGTGGGGGAGAATTCTGACTTGAGAGAAGCTCTGGTATTGTACTTATATATCCCAAGGTATATCAGATTTCACCTGAATATAGTGGAGTTGTTGTCCTACAATAAAATTAGAGATTTTGTTTTCTTTGTTTGTGTTATCCAAACTGATTCTGAACTCTTGAGCACTAGTGATTCTCTTGTCCTAGTCTTCTAAGTACTCAAACTAAAGATACTTGCCACTGCATCTAGCTACTTTGGGACCTCTTAAATCACTGTTTCCCCTTATTTTCTAGTACTAGCAAGTATTTTTCATCTGCACAAACCTCAATATTAGAGATTTCTCTCAAGCCAAAGAAAATTTAGCATCAACTCTGCCTGCCACACCACCACAAATTTGTCTCGTGTTACTCATGCTCATACTCTCAGGACTGGGCAATACCATAGATATTTATTTGTACAACCATGCCATGACCTTCACATACACAAACCTGTCACCCTGACACATAAACATTTGTACTTTTTTTTTAGTCCAGCAAACATTTATTAATGTTATAAGACAGAATCAGAGTCCCAGCAAGTTTGAGAATGACCCTAGAATAATAGAAACATGGGTACTCTTTCCTGTTCTTTCCTACTATCTCCCTCCAGAATGCTTCATTTCTTTTTTTTTTTATTTTTATTTTTATTAAATTTTATTGACAAGGTGATGTACAGAGGGGATACAGTTAAATAATGTAGTGAGGGGCTGGGGATATAGCCTAGTGGCAAGAGTGCCTGCCTCGGATACACGAGGCCCTAGGTTCGATTCCCCAGCACCACATATACAGAAAATGGCCAGAAGCGGCGCTGTGGCTCAAGTGGCAGAGTGCTAGCCTTGAGCGGGAAGAAGCCAGGGACAGTGCTCAGGCCCTGAGTCCAAGGCCCAGGACTGGCAAAAAAATAAAATAAAATAATAATAATGTAGTGAGTACATTTCTTGTCATATTTGTTACACCCTCCCTTATTTTTCTTTCCCTTCCCTAGTTCAGGTAAGCATATATATGTGTGTGTGTGTGTGTGTGTGTGTGTGTGTGTGTGTGTGTGTGTGTGTGTGTGTATATATATATACACACAATATCCAGTGTACCAAAATCATATACAGTAACCACATGGGGTACACCAAAGGAAATTCACCTAGTACATTAAACGTAACAACAATAAAATCCTCCTGTTTCCTTCTCTTGGAGTTCATTTTGCTTAGCCTCATCTTATATAATCATATGTACATAGCTGTTGAGCTATTGTGATCCTCTGATAGATCTATCCTAGACCTTTTTATGTTTGTTTAGTAATTGTTTGGTTTTAGATACGTAATGTAAAGTTGCTGACCCAAACATTTGGAGACACACTTGTACTTTTATTGTCTCTTTCTGTTGGGGAAATGTTAGAATTCATTTATTCATTCAAAACCTTTAGTTAGGACTGGAGACATGGCTTAAGCAGTAGAATACTTCCTTATCAAGTGAAAAGTCCTTAATTTCATTTTCTAGTACATCAAAAAGCAGACACACAAAAATGTATTTATTATGTGATACAGGATAATGTTGCTTTGGGGAAGAAAGGTGAATGAGATCTGGTCCTTATTCTTAATCTAGGAGGAGAAATAATACGTATACAGTGAGACCTTTATTACAAAGTATAATCTGGAATAAGAAACATAAAAGAGACTAGATGCTGTGACTCAAAGTGGTAGAGAGAGTGAAAAAGCTCAGGGACAGTGCCCAGGCCATGAGTTCAGCCCCATGACCACCACCAACAACAACAAATGTGTTTGGCTTATGATTGATGGGGGATGATTTATCAGACAGTAAGTAGATTGTAATATTTTGTAGATAGAACATGAAAATAAAATCTGTAAGATTTTGCTACTAATTGTGATAGTTGAGGGATGATGTTAATCAGAGTCTAATCAGAACAAAACTACACAGTAACAGGTGACAAAAGATTTTCCAGGGCTGGGGATATGGCCTAGTGGCAAGAGTGCTTGCCTTGTATACATGAGGCCCTGGGTTCAATTCCCCAGCACCATATATACAGAAAACGGCCAGAAGTGGCGCTGTGGCTCAAGTGGCAGAGTGCTAGCCTTGAGCAAGAAGAAGCCAGGGACAGTGCTCAGGCCCTGAGTCCAAGGCCCAGGACTGGCCAAAAAAAAAAAAAAAAGATTTTCCAAATTTAGAATAATGGTTATAGTACACCAAACTCAAATGCCTAGGTTCATTCTAAATGTGAACATTTCTAAGATGACATCTGCCTTTAAGCTTCTGCCTATGTTTTTTCTTTTTATTGTCAAGGTGAAGTACAGAAGCGTTACAGTTACATACATTAGGTAATGAGTACATTTCTGGTCCAACTTGTTACCCCTCCATTTTTCTCCCATCTTCCCTCCTCCCCAGTTCCCCCCCCCCACCTATTTTTAAATAAGAGACTCCCATAACATTATGATAGTTCCATTTTCTAAAGTCAGTGTATAAAAGGAAAAGTTCATATTCACAGTTACCATTGAAAAACCCTTAGGAGCCAACAGCAGATACCTTAAACCTATAATCCTAGCTCAAGATGCTGAGATCTGCGACTCTTCTGACAAATCCAAGGGAATTGGGGTGTGGGCGAGCTGGAATTAGAGTGGGGTTCAAGTTGTAAGAACACTAGCTGTGATCAGAAAAGGTCCTGAGTTCCAGTACCAGTACTGGCATGTGTGTGTCTGCAGCACACAGACAAAAGAAAAGGAAAATAATCCTGTAGAATAGCACTACACCACATCCTCTCATTAGGAAATTAAGTCTGCTTTTTTTTTTTTTTTTTTTTGCCAGTCCTGGGCCTTGGACTCAGGCCCTGAGCACTGTCCCTGGCTTCTTCCCGCTCAAGGCTAGCACTCTGCCACTTGAGCCACAGCGCCACTTCTGGCCGTTTTCTGTATATGTGGTGCTGGGGAATCGAACCCAGGGCCTCATGTATATGAGGCAGGCACTCTTGCCACTAGGCTATATCCCCAGCCCTAAGTCTGCTTTTTAATCAACAGTAAATTAGTGAAGGGGTGAGATTGTCCAAAAAGGATTATACTCTTTACCTGACTGATGATGTAACTAACCCCTCTTGGATTGATTTTTTTTTTTTTTCCCCCATTCCTGGGCCTTGAACTGAGGGCTTGAGCACTGTCCCTGGCTTCCTTTTTGCTCAAGGCTAGCACTCTGCCACTTGAGCTACAGCACCACTTGTGGCCGTTTTCCATATATGTGGTGCTGAGGAATCGAACCTAGGGCTTCATGTATACGAGGCAAGCACTCTTGCCATTAGGCCATATTCTCAGCCCAGTTGCTTGGATTTTGAGGGCCAATTATTTATTGAGCACTTACTATTAGCTCTAGAGATAGCCTTGTTTTAAAAGTTTATATTCTGTGCTGGGAATGTGGCTTAGGGGAGAATGCTTGCCTAGCATGCATGAAGCCCTGGTTTTGATTCCTCAGCACCACATAAACAGAAAAGCTGAAAGTGGTGCTGTGGCTTAAGTGATAGAGTGCTATCTTTGGGCAAAAAGAAGCTCAGGGACAGTACTCAGGCCTTAAGTTCAAGCCCAGAAATATATTCTATTGAAAGAGACACAGTAAACAGTTTCAGATGCATTTAATTCTGCAGAGAAAAGATCATATATATAATATACATACATAATATACATATAATATACATATATAATCAGTAGTGATGTAGATGCAATAGGAAGTATAGAAGTATGTCAGAATTTGTGTTTGGGCAGAAGCTTGTTCAGACAGAAAGCCACTGCAACAAGAATTTAAGTCATTGAGGATAAAAACAGAATAGATAGGAACCAGTACTTAGCACCTAACAGACTAATCAGTACTTCAGATTTTATTTTGATTACAATGGGATGCTCTTAAAGGAGGCTAATCAAGAGGATAAGACTCAATTTCTTTAGAAAGCTCTTAACCTGAACACTATTTTGAGGGGCCAAATCTTTGTTGTAGGGATTGTAGAATGTTTGGAAGCATCCTATAACACTGTAGGCATTATGGGATATTTAGTACCATCTCTGGCCTCTACAATTAGATGCTAGTGCCCAGCCCAACCAAAAGTATCTTATTGCCAGTGTCCACTAGTGACAAAACTACATTTCTATACAAAACGTTTGTGCACTTAAGCACCAACTGACATAAGTGCTCCCATTAAGAGTAACACAATAGCTTCTATTTCATAGAAACCTGAACACAAGATGGCCTTCCAAGAGGGGTATGTGTGTGTTGTGCTCAAGGTTGGCATTCTACCAGTTGAACTGCAGCTCCACTTCTGGCTTTTTTGTGATTCATTGGATATACTTTCCTTCGCTGGACTGGCTTGGAACAAGGGTCCTCAGATCTCAGCCTCCTGAGTATCCAGGATTATATGCATGTATCACCAGCTTCTACACATTATTACTAAATTTGTAAGGTTAATAAAGGTAAGTTAAATGCACAAATCCTGTTAAATTTGTCTTGGTGGTCATAAAAGATCAAGCTGGGTATAAAAAGTGAGTAATTGAATCTACTCAAGGCTAGGAAAGGAAAAGGAGAAAGTCAAGCAAAGTTGCTTAGAACTAAATGCGGTACACACCTGTAATCCCAGTGGTTCCAAGGTGGACATTAAGAGGATCATGGTTCAAGCCCAGAAAAAAGTTATTCATACCCCACACAACAAGCAATCTAGCCCTGATGATGTGCACCTGTAACCCTAGCCACTTGAGAGGTGGTAGGGGGATCCTGATACCAGATGGCCCTGGGGGTGGGGGGGAGGAAGAAAAAAAGAGTGTGGGACCCATCAGGAAAAATAAAGCAAAAAGGTCTGGTAGCAATAGCTTCCTTCAGTGGTAGAGGGCTTGCCTGGTGAACTCAAGACCCTGAGTTCAAACTCCAATATCGCCAAAAACAAAACAAAATAAAAACAAAACGGGAGCAAAGGGTCTCTGATTCTACAGACCTTGTATCCATGAAAGGATGACAATGTGAAGGTTGGAGTGGGACATGTCTAGGTGTTTGGGGGGAGTAGCTTGATGAGTACCCTCTCGCGTACCGACTATGTAGAATTCCCATCAAGTGTCATTTCTCCGTTGGCATGGGCTTCCCACTCCAGGGGTTCAAGATGTCCCCCTCAAACACGAGCAGCTGCAGCCTCACAGCTTGGCCCACGTGGTGTGGCTGGTGCTCCAGGCAGGTGGGGCCACGCCGGCCGCCGCCCCCCCCCCCCCCCCCCCCCCCGCCGGCGCTGGCTCCGAGGGCGTTCCCGGCTGGGGTGCGGCAAGCTCCGGACTCGCGCTGCCCGGCCCCGCCCCGCCCCGCCCGCTCGGCCCGGCTTGATCTTGCGCGAGAGCTGGCGGGCTGTGACGCTGCTCCCGGGTCAGGTGAGCCCGAACGACGCCCCTCTGCTCCTTTCAACCCTCTCGTTTCCCCCTGCCGCCGCCCCTCTTCTACCGTGGGACCTTCGGTCCCAGATGGAGGCGGGGAGCGGTGTCGAGGCCCTGGGCGCCGGTCTCGGGACCCTGGCGGCGGGGCAGGGGCCGTGCGAGGCCGGGTGGCTTTGGGAGCCTGGGGAGACCGGGCAGGGCGGCTCGCGGAGGCTCGGCGCCCCTGGGCGCAGCGGGAGTCGGGGGGGAGAGGGCAGCCGTGGCGCCTCGGCCTCCGAGGATACGTGGGCCCTGGGTGGAGAGGCGGAGGCCAGAGGCCGGCCCTACCGAAGCCACCTCCGGGGAGGCCAAGTAGGGAAAACTATGAGCAGCCAGGTGTGGCTGGTGACACAGCAAATGGTAGTGAGCCCTAGTTCGGAATTTCACAAATGTGACCCTGAATAGTGGCTCAAGCCTACAGTTCTTGGAAACCATTCTAGGAAATGGCTTTACAGATCTGATTCGTTTCCTTGCCCTGAAGCAAGCGAGTGGTTGATAGTAGCCCATCCTGAGCTCTCACTTCCTAAGGAAACCTAGGTGCTCTGGGAGATGACTGACAGTCACCATTTTGGGGACACAAAGAAGATTCGCAGTATCTTTCCAACAGCCTGTACTCCCTAATTGCTGCCAGCAGATAGCAAGTTAGCCTGATAAACTAATGTCCTAATTACATTCTGAGTGTAATGAGGAACAAGGTGTTTCTGGCACCTCATAAACCGATAGAATAGATAATTTGGGCCACAAAAAGGGGAATACTACTTGTAGTGGTCACTTTTCTGGCCTATCTCGGGCCATACTGAACATATATGTTCTTTATCCCAAATACCAGACTGCGTTTCCTTTCAGACCCCAAGGCAGGTCTTGGAAATTTGGATCTGCTGCTGTTTCCCAAGTGAGTCACAGTAACTTCGTTTCTTGTTTTTTTTTTTTTTTTTTTTTTTTTTTTGGGGGGGGGTGGGAGGGGCGGCAGAATTGGGTTCTTGTTTTTCCTTCATAAATTTGCAACAGCTGCCTTTCTGATTCCTGGGCTTCACGCCATCTGAGACTCCCATAGTGGGACCCACCCTTTTAGAAGCTTACTCACTGGGTGGAGGTGATTTGGAGAACTAAAAATGATTTTCTGCTTCTCTCAAAGTGGTTTCTGACAGAATGTTAAAAGAAAAATAAAAACTCTCATATTCTTACTCACTTGAGCAAAAGTTAAGTAATTTGCCAAGTCCCCCTAGGAGTTTGTTTAGCTTTTTATTTAAAAAATAATAAAGTATTAACTTTTGAATACATAATACTGCACTTTAAAATGTTTTTAGCAGTACTGGAGCTAAATTCATATTCTCCAGCAGGACCTTTAACACTTGCGCCACGCCCCCAGCCCTTTTCTTTTTGCCTTAAAAAAATTTTTTTTTTTCCATATGGGCTTAGGCTCCCTACCAGTCCACTATCCGCTTTACCTCCACCTCCAGAGCACTGATATGTACCACTATATGTAACCCTATACATTTTGCTGCTGCTGTTGGTGGCTGTTATGGGGTTTGAACTCAGGGTCTCAGTGTTGGCCCTGAGCACTTTTTACTCAAGGCTAGCTCTCTAATACTTTGAGCCACAGCTCCACTTTCCGTTTTCAGGTAGTTAATCAGAGAGTCTCAGGGACTTTCTTGCTGGGGCTGGCTGTGATCCTCAGATTTCAGCTTCCTGAGCAGTTAGGGTTATAGGCCCAAGCCACCAGCACCCAGCTATACATATTTTTAAAGGTTCTAAAGGAACACTGAAAATATTCATTATCCTTGATCTCTCTTTTCCCAGGAAGCAGCCACTGTTTTCTACTTCCTTGAAAATAATTTTTTAACATGTTGTTGCTAACTACTTATGCAGTTTTCACCTTGTTTTTCTTTACATGATATGTACTGAGATGACTTTATTGAAAAACAATTATTTTAATGGCTACACTAACAGTTCATTTATGGTTATCTATAATCTATGTTATCTGTCCCTTAGTGGTGGATATTTAGATTGCTTTTAACTGTCCTGTTACAAATAATGCCGTAAGGAATAGCTTTGTGCTTTAAATTTTCATTTGTGGAAATATTTCTGCATACCTTCTTGAAAATGGAATTGCATTCTAATCCTTTATAACTACATTCTTCACAATGTGATAAAATTTACCACTTTAAAGTTTAAATTTGAATTATTATAGTCTTTGTTTGTGAAAATCCTGTTGACATAATTCCTCAAGGCCCTTAAAGGTCATACTTAATGCACTAGCCCAAAAAAGTATAAAAATATAACTTTGTGGAATAATTTCTAGAGACTTTAAATTGCTTATGTAGTCTTTGGTCACTACAGTAACCTTTAAAACTAAAAATTTTAAAAATTAAAATTTTATGCTCAGATTTTTTTCCTTTATTTCAATTCTGGCCCCTTTCCCTTTGTCTTCAGTCCATCTGACTATTTTAGTAGTATTTATCTGTTTATTATTTGTGTCAGTACTAAGTTTTCAACTCAGCACCTGTACTTTCCCATTCCTGCTCAACTTTATCACTCACAGCTGGCAGTTTGCCACTTGAACCAAACCTCCATGCTGACCTTTTTTTTTTTTTTTTTTTTTTTTTTTTTTGCCAGTCCTGGGGCTTGGACTCAGGGCCTGAGCACTGTCCCTGGCTTCTTTTTGCTCAAGGCTAGCACTCTGCCACTTGAGCCACAGCGCCACTTCTGGCCATTTTCTGTATATGTGGTGCTGGGGAATCGAACCCAGGGCCTCATGTATATGAGGCAGGCACTCTTGCCGCTAGGCCATATCCCCAGCCCCATGCTGACCTTTTTGCTGGTTTATTGGAGAGAGAGTCTAGAAGATTTTTCTGTCTGGGCTGGCTTCAAACCGTGATCCTCAGATCTAGGCCTCCTGAGTAGGATTACAAGTGTAAGCCACCAGCACCCAGCTTATCTGACTGTTCTTTAGAAGCTGTCATTCTACTTCAAACCCTCATTCTACCCAGGTATAGAGAAGAAGAAGGTAGCAATAAACATTTATCTTCTCCTGTTTTTGCACTCAGACCTTTGGATTCCAAATAATTTGAGAATTGACTGGGTCAATTTTTGTAGTATTATCTTACTAGTTTTACTAGTAACTTACAACTTGATTCAACATAAATGCATTCATTCTCAATTTAGCAAGCTTTTAGCTTCTATAATTTTTTTTTTTTTTTTTTTTTTTTTTGCCAGTCCTGGGCCTTGGACTCAGGGCCTGAGCACTGTCCCTGGCTTCTTTTTGCTCAAGGCTAGCACTCTGCCACTTGAGTCACAGCACCACTTCTGGCCATTTTCTGTATATGTGGTGCTGGGGAATCGAACCCAGGGCTTCAAGTATATGAAGCAAGCGCTCTTGCCACTAGGCCATATCCCCAGCCCTCTATAAAATTTTTTATAAGGGATACTATAAAAGCAAACACCTCAATATTGTGTACTCAAAAGACTGAATACTCCCCACTCATCTTTTTATCAGCACCTATGTTAGTGCTTATTACAGAATGGTCTTTCATAAGTGCTGAGTTGAATTTGTTTGGTGTCTCTTAAAGAAAAAAATGCTGTGCACTAAACCCAGGGCCTCCTGCATGCTCTGTATTCAAATCACTGAGCTATACTCTCCCAACACTTTGTTTGGCACCTAGATGTAAAAGAAATATGCCTCATTTATGCCTATAATGGAGAGAAGCACCAAAACCATTTTCTTTTTTTTTAATGATACTGGTGTTTGACCTCTGCCACTTGAACCTCTTCCTTAGCCCTTTAGTTATTTTTCAGGAAGAGCCTCATAGTTTTTGTTTATGTATTTGTTTGTTGGTCCTGGGCCAGCTTCAGACCCAAAGTCCTCCTGCCTTCAACTTCTCACTTAATTAGGATCACAGGTGCCCAACTGACTGATTAAGGTAGAATCTCTAACTTTTTGCTCAGACTTTGAACCACCATTCTTCCATCTTCACCTCCCAAGCAGTTGATACTACAGAAATGAGCTACTGCACATGGTAAACTACATGGCAGGTTTAGAAATGCCAAATATCTGAGTACCAAAGTGAAAAATGCTGTTTTCCTACAAATGAAGAATCCTAGTTCCCATTCTGAAACTACTGAATCTAGAGTCTGCATTTTGACAAGATCCTCAGGCAATATGTAAATTAAAGTTTGAGCCAAGCCTTAACTTCAGGCCTGGGCACTGTTCCTGAGCTTCATTTTGCTTAAGGCTAGCACTCTAACACACACACACACACACACACACACACACACACACACACACGCACGCACGCACACGCACACACACACCTCCCTTTTAGACTTTTCCCTGCCTGGGCTGACTTTGAACCTGGATTCTCAGATCTCAGCCTCCTAAGTAGCTAGGATTACAGGCATGAGCCACCAATAGCTTCTGGCTGAAAGAGCAACTTTCTTGATTTCTCTTTCTTTCTTTCTTTCTTTCTTTCTTTCTTTCTTTCTTTCTTTCTTTCTTTCTTTCTTTCTCTCTCTCTCTCTCTCTCTCTCCCTCCCTCCCTCTTTCCCTCCTTCCCTCCCTCCCTCCCTCCCTCCCTCCCTCCCTCCCTCCCTTCCTTCCTTCTTTCCTTCTCTCCTTCTTTTGTCAATTCTGTGCTTTGAACTCAGGCCCTGGGCACTGTCCCTGAGTTTTTTCACTCAAGGCTAGCACTCTACTACTTTGAGCCACGGATCCACTTCTGGTTTTCTGGTAACTGGAGATAAGAGTCTCATAGACTTTCCTGCACAGGCTGGTTTAGAACTGCAACCCTCAGATCTCAGCATATTGGGTAGCTAGGATTATAGACATGAGCCTCCAATACCTGGCTTAAAAGCATCAAAGAATGATCAGGTAATGATGGTGTCCAGAAAGATTGGAAAGGTGAGAGAGTTTAAGCAGAAGTATAAATGGAGAAGTAATTTAGCAAGATAGGTTTCATGTTATGTATGAGGCCTGGTCTAAAAATAGAAATAATGGAAAAATAGGAGAGGCATTTCAAAGGAAGAATGGTAAAATATTGGGTTACTAGAGTATCAGATTATTTAAGTAGTGCTTCTATTGAGAGGTAAAGGGATTTTAATGGTGGTCTGCTAGGAAATAATGAGTATTTAATTCTGGACCAATAATGGAGTCCTCCTAACTGGTTTCTGGCCTCATTTTTTTTTTTCTCAAATTTTTATTATCAAACTGACGTACAGAGAGGTTACAGTATCATACGTTGGGCATTGGATACATTTCTTGTACTGTTTGTTGCCTTGTCCCTCATGCCCCCCTCCCTCCCCCCCTTTCCCTCCCTCCCCCAGGTGTTCAGTTCACTTACACCAAACAGTTTTGCAAGTATTGCTTTAGTAGTTATTTCTCTTTTTTTACCCTGTGTCTCTCGAATTTGGTATTCCCTTTGAATTTCCTACTTCCAATACCAGTAAACACGGTTTCCAATATACTCAGATAAGATTCTGGCCTCATTTTAATCTCCACTGTAGAAATACGCATGTGTGTGTTGTTGTGTATCTTCAAAGATCTTAAGACTTAATAACAATCTACATAGGATTTTTTTTTTTTTTGGCCATTGTTACAGAATGTCATACCCAGGCTATCCCCCTACGGGCTACCCACCTTTCCCCGGATATCCTGTAAGTATTGGTACTAAAGTATTAACATTCCTGAAACGGGTGTTATATAGGAGTAATCAATGACAGCTTTTACAGATGTGTAAAAGCTGGGCTCATAAACTCAGATGGCAAGAGGCACGGAGTGGGATTAGTGGTGAAGATGGGGGCTGTGGAGAATGAGAGACCACTCTGCATCTCTGGAAAGTAGGAGGTTGCTAAACAATACCCTGATAAGGACATTCAGGGAAGCAGACCCAGTGATGGTATTTCAAGGGAAGCCAAAGGCCTTCATTTTATATAAATGATTCCGATTTTTTAAATTAAAAGTTAGTTTTGAAAAATGTTAACTGCCAAACATATATGTAAGCTAAATCCATCCTATGAGTCACTACTTTTTAAACTGTGAAGGGTTGGGAATGTGGCTTAGTGGTAGAGTGCTTACCTAGCATGCGTGAAGCCCCAGGTTCGATTCCTCAGCACCACATAAACAGAAAAGGCCAAAAATGGTGCTGTGGCTCATGTGGTAGAGTGCTAGCCTCCAGCAAAAGAAGTTCAGGAACTGTGCCAAGAACCCAGGCCGAGAGTTCAAGCCCTAGGACTGGCAAAAATAAAAAAATAAAATTAAGAAGGGCTTGACTCAGGTAAATTGCAGTGGATCAGAGGATTAGACCTGGACTTGATCTCAACTACTCTGATGTGTAAAAATGACTGATTTCAGTTTTATACTTGCAAGTACTAGAGCTGTTGTCTAACCCTAGAACAGTAGAAAGAGGGATCCATCCAGGTGAGTGATAATGTGTATATCCTCAGGCAAAGTAAATATGTAGCTCTTCTGAGTATATCATAGGAAAGGGAAGAATTACAAGTATTTTTCTAAGTCCATTCATACTAAACTGGACTCTGGCAACTTTTTCAGACATTTAGGCTTATTGTTGATGTAGATTACTCCAGCTTCTCCTTATCATAACCACTAATGATCATTTCTCGCCTGTTACCTGAGATCAGTAGTGGTATAGGAGCAAGTGGAGTGGTCTTGTTTATATAGTTCAGGTTCCCTGGCTCATTTGTTTGGATTCTACCACCCTTAGCACCTTGAAATCTTCCACTAGAACCCCTGCAGCTCACTGGCAGGTGAAGGACAAGAGAGAGCGTGGAGGATTGGACATAGCTTTTCAGAGCCAAGCTAAAAGTGGTGTACATCACTTTTGTCTGCCTTTTTTTCCACAGTCATGTGATCCTTTCTGACTACAAGGAGGTCTGAGAAATGCAGTATAGCTTTGCATCTGGACAGAAAAAAACTCCTTGAACACAGTGACCTCTGCCACTCCTAGGCCCTGTCTGGCCTGCACTGAGACCCAAAATGTAACGCTGTGTAATATGTGAATGGGCTCGCCTCTTCAATCTTAGGCAGTAGGCTCAGGTGTGCTGCAAGAGAGTTGTGAATTTCTCTCATTAGGAGAGAGAGAAGAATATCATATTTCAAGATACTAGGAAAATGAAAAATAACTGAGTCTCTCTTAATTGTTCTTATAGCCTTGAGGGTTTGACAAGAACCTGGTTCTGACTCCCAAATAGAGAAATGGAATCCTCTTGCTTAACTCAAATAGAGTTAAATTCAAGCAAATTATGACAAAAAAATTTTCTGACAAACTAGTGTACTACTAATAAACTAGTGTAAGATACAAGAATTTCTAATGAGATTTTTGTGTATATGTGCTGGTCCTAAGGCTTGAAACTCAGGGCCTGAGCTTTTGTGTTCAAGGACAGCACTTGAGCCAAAGCTCTACTTCAACATTTTTTCTAGTGCTTAATTGGAAATAGACTCTCATAGACTTTCCTGCTTGGGCTGGCTTTGAATCACATCTTCAAATCACAGCCTCTTCAATCACTAAGATTACAGGAATGAACTACTGGCACCTGGCTTTAATGAGATTATTGAAAATTAAAAATATTTTTATTTTTACTAACTGGGCATGGGGCAGGATGTGCATTCTTGTGCATGCCTATAATCCCAGCACTCGGGAAGCTAAAGCAAGAGATCCTGAAGTTCCAGGCCAGGCTACACAGCTCCTATCTCAAAAATAAATACATAAAATTTAAAGTAAATTTGAACAAAACAAAATAAGAAACCTTAATATTAATCCTTGTTTGGGTTTTTGTTTGCTTCCTATATGATCATGTTTGTTGGAAAAGTTATCTTATTTTTCAGCCTGCAGGTCAGGAGTCTTTTCCCCCTCCAGGTCAGTATCCCTATCCCAGTGGCTTCCCTCCAATGGGAGGAGGTGCTTACCCACCAGCTCCAAGTGGCAGCTACCCAGGAGCTGGAGGCTACCCCTCTCCTGGAGGCTATCCAGCCCCTGGAGGCTATCCTGGTGCCCCACAGCCAGGGGGAGCTCCATCCTATCCTGGAGGTAAGCTATACATAGAATTAGTGATTTGAGATGGCTGAAGTACTTTTTTCTTTGTTTTGTCCTCTTCATTCTTCTTTGTTTTCTGAAAGGCCAGACTCAGTATATAGCTGAGAAGATTCTTAGGGCATAAGAGCTGGGAGCAAGCAAAGAAATTCTGCTGCGAAAAGAATTTAATTAAAATTTTGGGTAATTGAAGGGCCAGTATATAACACTTTGCTTCATTGTTTGTAATTTTAAGAACTGATTAAGGCCCAGGCACTAGTGGCTCTAACCTATAACCCTAGCTACTCAGATGAGCTAAGATCTGAGGATTGAGGTTCAAAGCTAGCCCAGGTGGGAAAGTCCACAAGACTCATCTCTCCACTAAACTACCAAAAAAAGATGGAAATAGTGCTGTGGCTCAAGTGGTAGAGCAAAAGAAGCTCAGGGACAGTACCTAGGCCCTGAGTTCAAACCCCAGGACCAGCAAAAAAAGATTAAAACATTTCACCTAGCATGATGATACTATTTGGATAGGTTTCTCTGAAAGTGGAAAAAAACATCCTTAGCAATCTGTATTATAAGTCAATATAGTAAAATTTTACTTATGTATTTTTTGATACAGTATCTCTGTCACCCAGGCTGGCCTCAAACTCCTAATTCTCTTGCCTAAGCCTTCTGAGTGTGGGATTATGGGGAGGGGGAGAATCACTGTTCTTTGACTTAAATTTATTTTTTAATGTGGAAAGAGTTGATAAGAAGGTAAATATTGACAAAAAGTTTTGCTATTCTAGCATTATTAGCATATCTTTGCGACTGTTAGCAGTAAACAGTAGGCATTTTTCTAAAGTGTTTTCTGTAACCATGAGAATATGAACTGTAGTTGAACTGTTCACTGAATTTTCTCCAGGACAAGGCTTTGGAACCCCACCAGCTGGAGCAGGCTTTTCTGGCTATCCACAGTCGCCTTCACAGTCCTATGGTGGAGGACCATCTCAGATCCCACTACCTGGTAGGTACCAGTTGGCCAGAAAGAAACAGTATCATGATGCTGTCAGGTTTTCAATTGCTATTGGGAGAACTTAATTTATGCTTTGAATACTCTTCAGGGAATGTATATTTCTATAAAATAATTTCAAATACATAGATTTTTAAAATAAGCTATACAGGGAAGGATTTTATTGTTGTGTCCTCACACATGTTTATACTTTATTCCAATCACTTTCACCTCCTCTGTCACTCTCCCTGCCCATCCCCCAAATTAAATATATAGTTTTGAGAAATAAATTTATTTGATGGAAGAGTGTAATTAATCAAATGGAGATGAGGAGCCTCTTTTTATATTAAAAAGTCTGGTCCAATGCCCAAAAGCAGATCCTTCAGGAACTTCTTCCATTCCTATATTTCAAATGAAACCACCCTCAGCAGTATATCCTGAAAACTATTCCAGATGGAATTGAAATTAAATGTTGTACAAGTATTAAACACACACACACACATACACATATTATACTTATGTAAAGCATGGAATATTAAGGTTCTTATGACCCAAGTTGGTTTCTTATTCAGCAGGACATAATATTTTACAGTAGAGCATAATATTTTAAAAGTACATCATTTGTTTGGTTTTTGGGGTTTTTTTTTGCCAGTCCTGGGGAATGAACTCAGGGCCTGAACACTGTCCCTGGCTTCTTTTTGCTCAAGGCTAGCCCTCTACCACTTGTGCCACAGCGCCACTTCCAGCTTTTTCTATATACGTGGTGCTGAGGAATGGAACCCAGGGCTTCATGTATACGAGATGAGCACTTTACCACTAGGCCATATTCTCAGCCCCTTAAAAGTATCTCATTTAGGGCTGGGGATATAGCCTAGTGGCAAGAGTGCCTGCCTCGGATACACGAGGCCCTAGGTTCGATTCCCCAGCACCACATATACAGAAAACGGCCAGAAGCGGCGCTGTGGCTCAAGTGGCAGAGTGCTAGCCTTGAGCGGGAAGAAGCCAGGGACAGTGCTCAGGCCCTGAGTCCAAGGCCCAGGACTGGCCAAAAAAAAAAAAAAAAAGTATCTCATTTAATAACAGCATGAATATTCTCATGTTTCTGTATTCACAGTGATCGACACTGTCTTGAAATATTGTCTTATAACCTGCTTGCAACTGTGTAACCACTCTTATAATCCGATTATTGTTCTGTTTGTTTTGTAACATGTAGGGGGCTTTCCTGGAGGACAGTTGCCTTCTCAGTATCCTGGAGGACAAGCTCCTTATCCTAGTCAGGTATTTTTGTTGCTTTCTTTTAATTACATTGTTTCTACATTTAAAGTTTAGTCTGGGTAGTTGGAACTAGATAATGCCACAGAAGAGTACCCCTCCTTTGCTGATGCTAAAGGTTTATACAAAATGAGAATGGCGTACCATGTAAGCTTTAATCTTGGCTTCTGATGTGCTCTGGTCTATCTGCTATCTCAGTGTCCAGGTAAGTTGGATAAAACAACCTCTTAAGTCCTTCAGACAGTGTGGATGTCGGAACTTTATCCTTGAGATTCGCTTGATCTCTCAACATTGGTTTTAGTTCTTGCTCCTCTTAGATACCCTTCCCAGCAATTAGAACTGTGAACGTGGGTGACTGGGTGATTGGTGGTGGTTTATCAAGGGTGGTTTGGTTTTCCTTTCTCCATTTATAACTTTCTACTCTTATTTCAGATCAGTACAGAATCCTTTTCTTCCTATCCTGTTTTCTCTCCTGTTTCTTTGGATTATAGCAGTGAAGTGAGTAAAGATTTCTAATGTCCACTAATCACTAGGTCCTCTATGTATGATTTCTCATGTACTTTCTTGATGGCTCAGATATATAGGTTTTAACTTTATGTTCCAATAGTGTGTGGCAGGGTTGGGAGTCGGTTTGTTTGGGGGATTTGTTCAGGGGTCTTATGCTTCCTAGGTAGAATTTTTGCCACTTGAGTCATACCCACAGCTCTTTTCTCTTTTGTTATTTTTTTCAAGTGAAGTTTCTTGTGTTTTTGCCCATGGCTGGCCTCAGATTGAGATCTTCTACCTACAGCCTCCTGCATAGCTAAGGACCACCTGGCTTATTAATTGTGATACATTCTCACGAAGAACTCATTTGAGGCTAGCCTTGAACTGCCACCCTCCAGATTTGTTTCCCAGTATTTAAGATTATAAATGATGCTTCCCATGCTGGCTTGGCAGGACTTAAATATGGTAACTTGTTAAGTCTTTTGAGTTGATTTACCAGTATCCACAAATTTCCCATATATGAACTCCATAATCCCACGTGTGTATAGCTCCTAATTTTAATACTGTTTTATTCTTAAATTTCCTTATTTTTTGTCTTATAAAAGTTAGTAGGAAGTGGGGCTGGGGATATGGCCTAATGGCAAGAGTGCTTGCCTCGTATACATGAGGCCCTGGGTTCAATTCCCCAGGACCACATATACAGAAAACACCCAGAAGCGGCGCTGTGGCTCAAGTAGCAGAGTGCTAGCCTTGAGCAAAAAGAAGCCAGGGGACAGTGCTCAGACTCTTGAGTTCAAGCCCCAGGACTGGCCAAAAAAAAAAAAAAGTTAGTAGGAAGGGCTGGGAATATGGCCTAGTGGTAGAGTGCTTGCCTTGTATACATGAAGCCCTGGGTTTGATTCCTCAGCACCACATATATAGAAAAAGCCAGAAGTGGCGCTGTGGCTCAAGTGGTAAAGTGCTAGCCATGAGCAAAAAGAAGCCAGGGGACAGTACTCAGACTCTGAGTTCAAGCCCCAGGACTGGCAAAAAGACAAACAAAAGTTGCTAGGAAAATACAGAATACTGTTATACTTCTTGTATAACTTCATCGTGATCTTCTTACTGATGTGTATTATGTATATTAATAAAAGTGTAACATTGCAAGTTTGATTTTATCTATAAAAGAAGGTAAATTCTCTTTCAAAACTGGAAGAGAAAACCTTTAGGGATTTCTTGCCCTACTTTTCCAGTTTGAGGAATTTGAGATCCAGAGATATGGAGAAACTTGTCCAGGGCCACAGAGCTAGGGAAAGACAAAGCTGTGATGAGCGTATAGCTCTTCTGACTTGCAGACTAATAGTTTCTCTGCTATACAATGCTGCTTTGCTGAGTAAATGCTGTACTTTCAATCCTTAACTACTGTTTTGTTGTTGAGGTTTTTGTTAATATACCTTTTTAATCACTTTTGACTTTGATTTTACTTACACAATATCAAAGACATCATTTTATAACATCTGAAAGATTTTTAAACATGAAAACACACATGTGCAGTTACTTTGTGTTACGATTGCCAGCTCAGGCAAGAACTGAAGGCAGCAGATAGAAATGACTATAGTGGTAGGTTTTGGAAGAACTTCTAGGTGGAAAGGAAGTCATCTGCCTTGTGAAGGCTGAGGTCTCTGTCCTCACGAATGTTAATGGGTCAATGGATATAATTTTTTTTTTTTTTGGCCAGTCCTGGGCCTTGGACTCAGGGCCTGAGCACTGTCCCTGGCTTCTCTTTGCTCAAGGCTAGCACTCTGCCTCTTGAGCCACAGCGCCACTTCTGGCCGTTTTCTGTATATGTGGTGCTGGGGAATTGAACCCAGGGCCTCATGTATATGAGGCAAGCACTCTTGCCACTAGACCATATCCCCAGCCCCCTGGATATAATTTTAAATTCAGTTTCAGTTGCTTTTAAAGCAATTAGATAATTTTATATTCTGAAATTCTGATTGCATGTTTTAACAATAGAATTTTACATGTATACCAGTGGCTCATTCCTGTAATCCTAGCTACTCAGGAGGCTAAGATCTGAGGATTGTGATTCAAAGCCAGCCTAGGCAGTAAAGTCTATGAGACTCTTATCTCCAATTAGCCACCAGAAAACCAAAGTGGCTCTGTGGCTCAAGTGGTAGAGTGCTAGCCTTGAGCTGAAGAGCTCAGGGACAGTGCCCAGTCCGAGTTCAAGCCCCAAGACAAAAAAAAAAAAAAAAAAAATTGAGATACTGGGTTAAATAAAACATGTTATTATAACTGCATTTTTAAAACTCACATGAGTTTTATTTCTTCTAAGATTGACTTGAGTATTTTAAAAAACAATTAAATTATTTCATAGCATTGCATTTTAATTTATCTTTGAAATAATACCAGACTTACAAAAATTTGCAATAATAGTGCCTATGTAACTTTTACACACATAATTTATTCTCCAGGTATTAATTAATTCATTAGTTTTCTACAAAAACACAATACAGCTGGGTCCTGGTGGCTCATGCCTATAATCCTTAGCTACTCAGGAGGCTGAGATCTGTGGGTCGCAGTTCAAAGCCAGCCCATGTAGGAAAGTGTGTGAGACTCTTTGATTCTTTTGGGGGGTGGTGGGGAGGGCTGGTCGTGGAGTTTGATCTCTGGGCCTGGGCTCTTTCCCTGAGTTCGCTCTACCACTTGAGCCACAGTGCCACATCCTGCTTTTTCTGAGTAGTGTTGGTGGTAAGAGTCTCATGGACTTTCCTGCTGGGGCTGGCTTGAAACCTTTTATCCTCAGCTCTTACCCTCCTGAGTAGCTAGGATTATAGGTGTACATATACCACCAGCACCTGGCTTGTGGGAGTCTTATCTTCAGTTAATCACCTGAAAACTGATGGCGGCAATGTGGCTCAAGGTGATAGGTGCTAGCCTTGAGTGAAAAAGCTCAGGGACAGAGCTAAAGCCCTGAGTTCAAGCCCACTATTGACAAAAACAAAACAAAACAAAAAACAACTCAGGGGAAGTGGTGCTGTGGCTCAAGAGGTAGATTGCTAGCCTTGAGCACAAAGAGCACAGCTACCAAGCTCTGGGTTCAAGCTTCACAATTTGCAAAAATAAAATAAAAAGTAGGCCTTTGATTTATTTTGGGCTAGGAATGTGGCTTAGTGGTAGAATGTTTGCCTGGAGTGCATGAAGCCCTGGGTTTGATTCCTCAGACAACATACACAGAAAAGGCCAATAGTGGTGTTGTCCCTCAAGTGGTAGAGTGCTGGCCTTAAGCAAAAGAAGCTTGGGGACAGTGCCCAGGCCCTGCGTTCAAGCCCCAGGATTGGCAAAAAAAAAAAAAAAAAAAAGTGATCCAAATCAAAAAATAGCTTTGGCTAAGACACTTTTAACTGTTTAACTTTCAAATCTTATTTAAATCTGTAGTGTCCTTTTTCTGATTGAGGGTCAAATCTAGGATGCAACATTGTTTTTATTGTCATGTATCAAGTTTTTCTTAACCTGAAATAGTTTCTCAGTCATTATTGTTCAAGACCCTGACACTTTTGAAGGTGCTAATTTGGGTTTGTCTGATGTTTCCTCATCAAATTAGGTTGGCTTTTTGTCAGGAGAAATATAGAGATGATGTTGTTTTTCAGGCACACTGTATCTGGAGATACTTATTGTTGGCTTGCTCCATTACAAGTGATAATTAATTTTGATTATTTGGGATGATTGTCTCCAAGTTTTTGTACTGTAATGTTACAACATATACAAATACCTTGATTCCCAACATACATTTTTGCTCTCTAATTTATTCAGTTATAAACCTTGCTTGAGACAGTTCGTACTAATGCATTTGCCAAGTAGCAATTTTGTTCATTTCCATGTAGATTTATGTTTTTTTTTTTACAGTCAGTGTATAGTTTAATCTTAGTAAAACATTACATATTTCAGAGACTATTCTTTGCTTCTTGGACTATATTATGCTATTTATTCCACCGTAACTTGTTGAACCCCTATCACAACAAAACATTGCAAACTGAATCCTATTGCCTTTCTCCAGTTTGTATAATTTGGAATACACTGCCCTGAAATTGTCTTATAAAATGTGCTGTCTCTCTGATACCTTATTGTTAGTTCTAATCGTGACTTTCAGTTGTGGTAGTACATGTTCAACTTCCAGACTCCATTCTGCAGCATCTGTTGTAGATTCCAAAATATCTTCTTGTTTGGCAGACTCGTTCATGTCCAAGCGATAGGTCTGAGCCTTTAAAGCGTTGAGATCAATAAAGTTTTCTTCATTATCTGTTTCCTCTTCCACAAATTCTTCATCCATTTTACTTAGTTTTAACTCTGCATCATCTTCTCCGATAGCCTATTCTTCTAATTCTTCCATTGGGTAAGCTGGCCTTTTCCAGTTGAAGCCAATATATTTTAGTGCTTCTTCAGCTAACAATCCAAAACAATCCAAAACATAGCATATGTGCTCTCCATAACCTGACTTTAATTTTGAAGGGGGAAAGTCAGCAGTTCTCCCAAATGACCGAAGCTCAGATAATATGCTAGATATTGTTGCATTAGGGTCATCATATTCTTGAGGCTGCTCAAAAGGATGTCCAGTTTTGTTAATCAGCCAAGCAGCAATGGTGCAAAACATGTAGAACTGTTCACCAGGGTTTGTAGGCAGAGCAAAATAGTGTCTGGACGGGGGCTTCAGGTTGTTCTTCCAGAGGAGCTCCTCCTCGTAGCAGGGTAGCTTCAACTTCTCCACCAAGTCCTCCATCACCACGAACATGTGGTAGGCCGCGCCGGGGCCGCGCTCCACTCCCATCTCCCCAGCCCCATCGCCGCCGCAAGACCGCGACACCCCATCTTCCAACCCCGACGGCGAGACTACTGCTGCAGCCGCAGCCATGGCAGGGCGGACGGGAGGAGTGCGACGTGAGGCGGGCTCGGGCCCACCGGAGTTCCTCGGTAGAGTAGCATCTTTTAACAACAAGAAAAAAGGAAAGTGCAAGGCCCTGAGTTTAAGCCCGAACACACACACACACACACACACACACACACACACTCTTTTAGTTTCTAGTTTGCTCCATAATAATCACTTCTTATTACAAAATGTCTAGCGAACACACACACACACACACACACACACACACTCTTTTAGTTTCTAGTTTGCTCCATAATAATCACTTCTTATTACAAAATGTCTAGCGAACAGGGCCCTATAGCAAATGAAGGCAGTTGGCCTGTTTGAACATGTCTGGTTTACTAAGGCCTTAGCTTTTGCTGTGTTTTTGAATCATTGTCATTCATATTATTCAGGGATCAGTCTCTTCTCTTTCTGTCTGTAGGACTGTGTGTGGTGGGGGAGGGTTCTCTGCCCCTGTTCCTTCCTCCCTCTTTCTCTTCCTTCTCTTTTACTAAAAAGAAAGCCAAAGCATAAGAAAATTGTGACTTTAATTCTAAAAGTTTGGCCCTTTTGTCTTCTGGAACTTTGATAGATACCTATCTGTTGGCAGGAGAAAAATCTGTCCTGAAGGGGACAGGTCTTTTTTAAATGAGTCCTGATAATAAAATATTCTTAAGTAGGCCCTCAAACACAAACATTCACTAGCCTTGCTTAAGTGTGATATCTGGGGAAGTCTATGAATGGCCTCATTGTCTTGGATTTCATGTCTCTTTTTCTCAGCCTGCTGCGATGACTCAGGGCACTCAAGGTACAATCCGACCAGCTGCCAACTTCGATCCTATGAGAGACGCAGAAGTTCTCCGTAAGGCAATGAAAGGATTTGGTGAGGAAAGATTTTTTTTTTTGTCTGCTACAATAAGTTAAAATGAGTGGCTGTAAAGTAAAATAAATCTATATCATAAAACCAAGTTCCTATGTCAGCCTGTGTGCTCACACGTCAGTCCATTGAGCACGTACTGCCTTGTAAACATTCTTTTTTTGCCACTCCTGGGCCTTGGACTCAGGGCCTGAGCACTGTCCCTGGCTTCTTTTTGCTCAAGGCTAGCACTCTGCCACTTGAGCCACAGCGCCACTTCTGGCCATTTTCTGTCTATGTGGTACTGAGGAATCGAACCCAGGACTTCATGCATATGAGGCAAGCACTCTTGCCACTAGGCCATATTCCCAGCCTCTTGTAAGCATTCTAAGAAATGACCTCCAGGATCACCCAGCGAGGACTTCATCCTTACTTTCACAAATGCATGGCTCTTCCAGGGACTGATGAACAAGCGATTGTGGATGTTGTGGCCAATCGATCCAATGATCAGAGACAAAAAATTAAAGCAGCTTTTAAAACCATGTATGGCAAGGTATGTTTTTTTTTTGTTATTGTTTGTTTATTGTTTCTAGAATGAGCCATAGCAGAAGCCTATAGACTGCATTGTGTTATATTAGATACTATGTTTTCATTATACCTATAGTACAAAGAAGAGACAGCTGTACTTTACAAACCTTGGGAATGGTGGTTCTACTATGTATTTCCCTTTAAAGCAATTTTCATCCTAGAGTAGACTTTAATCTTATGGAAACTTATATTAAGTCATATATGTGAGTTATTCAGTGGAAAGTGGATTATGACCACCACTGTGATCTCCTTACAGTAGAATTCATGGCTTATAACAATACTCCTGCCTGTTTTTTCATCTTCTTCCATTCATCTCCCTCTAAACATTACCATAAGAGTCAAAATGCTCATGGCTGGGGCTGGTGACTCATGCTTATAATTGCAGCTACTCAGGAGGCTAAGATTTGAGAATCACAGTTCAAAGCTAGCCCTGGCAAAAAGTCCCCTTGAGACTCATCTCCAATTAACTACTCAAAAACTGTAAGGGGAGCTATAGCTCAATGTGTTAGAACCCAAGCCTTGAGCAAAAAGAGCTCAGGGATAGTACTTAGGCCCTGAATTCAAGCCCCATGACCAACCAAAAAAAGAAAAACTACATGTTCAAAATTATAGTGAATAAAGTACATTAGACTGAATGTGTATGCATTTATTCATAGTATATCACATTCAGGTTTGAAATTTATGCATTCATAAAGCAATGTCATTTTATTTTTCTTAAAAGATTTAAGTGACAAAATTTGGGGAGCACATGTACTTAGCTTGCATTTATAATTAAATAGGATTTAATCAAAGATCTCAAGTCCGAATTGAGTGGCAATATGGAAGAACTAATCCTTGCCTTGTTCATGCCTCCCACATATTATGATGCCTGGAGTTTACGGAATGCAATGCAGGTACTATCTATATTTTATTATGAGTATTTAGTCCCGTTAATATATATGTAAACCCACAAGTTATGGTGGGTTATGAATTTGCAGCAATACATTAATATATTATAGGGCATCATCTGAAATATAAAGCTTTCTGTTCTAAAAACATTTGATAAAATAATAACATCTAATTCAGAGAGTTTTTTTCTTTTGTATAATTTGTCCATTCTTAATTTTTATATAGGGAGCAGGAACTCAGGAGCGTGTTTTGATTGAGATTTTGTGTACAAGAACAAATCAAGAAATTCAAGAAATTGTCAGGTGTTATCAATCAGAATTTGGCCGAGACCTTGAAAAGGACATTAGATCAGATACATCAGGGCATTTTGAACGCTTACTTGTATCCATGTGCCAGGTGAGTATACCATAAATGTTTGTACACTAATGGGGAGAATGTACTGTGATTCCTGATGATAGTGAGCATCTATATTCCTTTGAATGTAGCCACCTTGGAATATCGCCAACTTTGGCAAGGACAGCACAAAATCTAGTGTTCATATTACTTTGTTTATTACTGGGATTTATATCTGCAAGTCTGGCTATTGTAAGGAATGAGAAACTTTCCTTTGTAAAGCTTTATGGAATTAGAACCCCACTTGGAGTCATTTAGCTAGCATGGTGATAAAACTCTGTGGTAAAGCTTAGCAGTGTCCTACTAGTTATACTGACAGACTGAAGATACGCAGGACTGCCTTAGAAGTGCTGGAGGCTGGGAAAACTGTGTGAGAAAACCACAAATGCTGAAAGCGTTTCAGAGTTCATAATATAATTTTGATTTCCCAGATATGCTGGAGAAGTGACACAAAGTACTCCAGGACAGTATTCAGAATGATCAGAGATGGAATTAGACAAGGAGAATGCATTTGAAAGACGTAATACAAACGACTAGCATTACTGTCAGGAGTTACCAGCTGTACTATTAGAACACAAGGTTGAATGGTCTTGAGGGCTCTGAGGTAATTACAGGAAGTGTGCTGACTTGATTGAAGTGTGGAGTGTACGAAAGTTAGGGGATGTGGAAGTGAGAAAATACAGCAGATGGCTAGAAGGAAACTAAATGTGCCTACAACAGAGCTAAATGTGCCTACAACAGAGCAACAAGACAGGGAAATTAGAAGTTAGTATTTTAAAACAAAAATGAGGAAAACCAGGAATAGACATTTAGTGCTAAAAACGCGATTAATAAGACTTCACATGAGGGTTCTGGGTTTCTCTCTATCCAGGCTTAAGACTCAGCCATACCTTTTCCAGGGTATGAACAGAAAAGTAACTGTCTAGAAAAGGGGACTGCATTCATTGTATATTTGACTCCATAGGCAATAGTCTATAAGCTTTCCTGGATGTCTTAAATGTTTTAAATGTATTTATTTGTAGTTATTTGTTGATTGATTGATTGATTGGCATAACAAGGATGGAGCCTATGGCCTCATGCATGGTAGGCAAGTGCTCTACCTAAGTCACACCCCAGCCCCTGTGCTTTGTTCAGTTGCCCATTTAGAATATGCCTTCCTTGTGTCAAGTTGCTTCTCTTTGAGGAGTATTTTATTTATGTCTTTATGATAAATACTCCTATGTTAAGATTATACCTGGATGAAGGAAAGGAAATTAATTAGGCTTCCATATTACACCTTTCTCCCTAGACTTAAAGTGCTTTGAGGTCAGAGATCTTATAACCCTTTTTCCATTTCACTTAGCCTAGTACCTGGTACAGAGAAAGTGTTCCACATCTTTTAGTTGTATGAAAGAATATAAGCATAACTTAATGTAGTGCATATGATCTGAAATCCATACTAAGGAGAGTTATAATTTTGTCATTTGAGTTGGTAATTTGAATTTACAGTTAGAGACATTTGGAGTCAGAATTCATCTCTCAAAGCCCTGAAACCTCTCTCTCTCTCTTTTTTTCCTTCCTCTTCCTTGCAACACAAGGATTTGAACTTTTGCTAGGCAGACATTCTGCCACTTGAAGCATACCATCAGTCTCTTTTGGCTTTGTGTATTTTTCACAAAGGGTCTCATTTTTGCAGGGGCTGGCCTTGGAATGTGACCCTCCTACCTGCAATCTCCTGCATAGCTGGAATAACATGTGTGTACCACCATGCCCAGCTTATTGATCATTGTGGCAGATCTCAATTTTGTTTTGCCCAACTTTGTTTTGGCTTAAACTTTAGTCCTTTTGATCTTTGCTTCCTGAGTAGCTGGGATTATAGATGTGAGCTATTGTACCAGGCCTGAAGCCTCTCATTTTAACATAGCCTCAGTAAATGATGATCATCTATTATAAAAACCCAAAATGGACAGTGTAATGCAATACTAGCTGTAATGATATAGTCTTTGGAAAAGGCACATATACATGATGAATTTTATACCTTAATAAATTATCCTTTTATATTCAAAAGTTACTAGATGCAGAAAATTTCCTAATACAACATTTTCTTCTTTCTTCCAATTCCTATCTTTCCTTTATGCAGGGAAATCGTGATGAGAGTCAGAGCATAAACCACCAAATGGCTCAGGAGGATGCTCAGCGTCTCTATCAAGCTGGTGAGGGAAGACTAGGAACAGATGAATCCTGCTTTAATATGGTCCTTGCCACGAGAAGCTTTCCTCAGCTGAGAGCTACTATGGAGGCTTATTCCAGGGTATGAGCTCTTTTGAAGCTTTGGTGTTTTTTTTGTTTTGTTTTGTTTTCTGCCAGTTCTGGGACTTGAACTCAGGGCCTGAGCACTGTTCCTGGTTTCTTCAAGGCTAACACTCTACCACTTGAGCCACAGCGCCACTTCCGGCTTTTTCTATATATGTGGTGCTGAGGAATCGAACCCAGGGCTTCATGTATATGAGGCAAACACTTTACCCCCAGGCCATATTCCCAGCCAGCTTTGGTGTTGATCTCAAGATGTGAACAGATTTAACACTGTAATTTTTATTTGCAGATGGCTAATCGAGACTTGTTAAGCAGCGTGGGCCATGAATTTTCCGGATATGTTGAAAGTGGTTTGAAGACCATCTGTAAGATACTTTTGAGCTTTGCTTTATTTTGTTTTCAAATGAGTAGGGATTTTGAATCACTGTTCTCATTTAGTGATTTTAATTAATATCATTTCCCTAGAAATCTGCTTAGACAGAAGCTAGGACCATTTATGTTTTTAGATGAGCCAAAGATTGTGTAATTTCCTGTGAATGGTTAGTGTGACCAGTGGCTTGCTTTGAGATTATTTAACCTTCATTTCAGCTCTTCAAGAGGACTGAGCAAGAAGATTCAATAGATTATAGCACTTTCCTTAAAGTGAATGAAAAAAGCCCTAAGGAACTCCCAATGCCACCACTAAACATCATTTTGAGCCCTCAAAACATACTTTTCAAGAAGTCAACCCAGTAGGAAACTTGCTCTTTTAAAACTGTTTCTTATGATATAATGCCTAAATATCTAATGAAATGGAAATGGTGTTCCAGTGGCAACTGCAGATCTATTGACAGTATTAGTTCTGCACTGATATTAACAAAGGCAGGTCTTACAAATATTGCTATAGTGATTGATTTATGTATAGTTAGTACCTCTTTGCCATCTTTTTTTTTTTTTTTTTTTGGCCAGTCCTGGGCCTTGGACTCAGGGCCTGAGCACTGTCCCTGGCTTCTTCCCGCTCAAGGCTAGCACTCTGCCACTTGAGCCACAGCGCCGCTTCTGGCCGTTTTCTGTATATGTGGTGCTGGGGAATCGAACCTAGGGCCTCGTGTATCCGAGGCAGGCACTCTTGCCACTAGGCTATATCCCCAGCCCCTCTTTGCCATCTTTGAAGAGGAAACTACCTGAAGTGAATTTTCCAAAGAGATATGTCAGATTTGTAAGAACCATTTTGAAATTTTTGCTCAGATCTCTCTTCTCTTAGAATATATCTCATTCCTCTCAGCCAAATGATATCCTGTAACTTACGAAATTCAGATTTTTTGTCCATATTCCTTTTACTAAGCTATCTCTCTGTACATTTGTTGTGGATTTTTACACTGTAGGGGAAAAGAAGTATAAAAGAGTGTATCAACAGAAAGAAAATAAGATTTATTAGCCAGATAGTTTTTAGAATCTAATGTTACCTGCCTGGTGCAATAAAATAGCTGGGTGCTGATGATTCACACCTGTTATCCTAGCTACTCAGGAGGCTGAGATCTGAGGATCACGGTTCAAAGTCAGCCCAGGCAGAAAAGTTTGTGAGACTTATCTCTGACAAACTACTCAGAAAAACCCCGAAGTGGTGCTTTGGCTTAAGTGGTAGAGCACTAGCCGTAAGTAAAAAAAGGCTCAGGGACAGCTTAAGCCCTGAGTTCAAGCCCCAGGACCAGCAAAAAAAGTGTGTGTGTGCGTTTGTGTGTGTGTGTGTGTGTGTGTGTTCGTGTATTCGTTCATTTGTGCTGAAAAAAGTCGAGGAAATTACCTCCAAGTCACCTCCAATTCTAAGAAGTTGTATGGAAAGTAAACAAGAGCAGGTTAAAAGTGATAACTGAAGCTGGGGGTAGATGTTTGTCAAGCCATGGTTCCTGTGTCTGAAGCACCTCTGTCTTGTAGTGCAATGTGCCCTGAGTCGCCCCGCCTTCTTTGCTGAGCGCCTCTACTATTCCATGAAAGGTGCTGGCACAGATGACTCTACCTTGGTCAGGATTGTGGTCACTCGCAGTGAGGTAAGGCAAGGCAACAAGTTCCTCTTTTCCTCTTGTCTGCTCTTACTTTATTTTGAATGTTGACTTTTGAACCATTCCTTAGATGACTGTGAAACCTTTGAGAATGAAGTTAAGAAGGAGAGATAAAATAGAATAGTCACCATATTGACTAGAAAGAGGGGCCCACAATAGTAAAAACAGACCCTGGTCTGCACTAAAGACAAGAACATTTCCTACTTGAGTTCTGTGCATAGAATATGGATCTAGTTGGAAGATGTTTAATTTCTTTAAGAGACTTTCTGTTGCTCATCCTGGCACCAAACTCCTGGACTTAAGCAGTCCTCTGCACCAGCTACCTGAGAGACTGGGCATTGGGCCTGATATTTATTTTACTGTGCTGGGCATTAAACCTGAAGCCTTACACATAGAAGGAAATGCTCTACTACTGAGCTAAAACTGGATTATTTTTTGTACTTTCATTTTGTTTATGCTTTGCATGAAAGACTTATAGATTTAACATTGGATATCAAACTTGTTGAAATTTAGCATCCTTTATTAACCATATGAAACAATTTTAAACATTCATCTTTCTAAAAAATTGGACCTCTCAGGCTGAGAATGTAGCTTAGTGGTAGAGTGTTTGCCTAGCATGCATGAAACCCTGGGTTCGATTCTTCAGGACCATATAAACAGAAAAAGCCAGAAATGGCACTATAGCTCAAGTGGTAGAGCACTAGCCTTTGAGAAAAGAAGCTTAGGGACAGCACCCAGGCCCTGAGTTCAAGCCCCAGGACTGGCAAAAAAAAAAAAAAGTAATACACATGCTTTCTTTTGGCAGTTTTTTTCTAACCTGTCATTTCTCATACAGATTGACCTTGTACAAATAAAACAGATGTTCACTCAGATGTATCAGAAGACCCTGGCCACTATGATTGCAAGTGATACAAGTGGAGATTACCGGAAGCTCCTTCTGGCTATTGTGGGCCAGTAGGAGGGATTTGTTTTTTTCTTCTTAATGAATGAAGCTATTCATGGCTTACCAAGACTGCTTGATTGCATGCAGCAATATCAACCATCACTTAACCAAAACAGCTTTTTAATGAGGACTGTGTCAGGGGAATGTGCATGGGTTGCACATGATGTTATTGCCTTAATTCTAATATTTTTTTCTTCTCTATACAATCAGTGTAAAAGCCATATCACAATGATGTAGTAATTTTGAGGTGTTTGTAAAGCTTCATTCTCACTGCATTTATTTCTAATCCAGATTTCACATTGAATAAAAATCACTATAATCTCTCTGTAATATTGAAATTTTTTTTGCTTAAAATAAAAAGGTTGCGGGCTAGGAATATGGCCTAGTAGCAAGAGTGCTTGCCTCGTATACATGAAGCCCTGGGTTCGATTCCTCAGCACCACATATATAGAAAAGGCCAGAAATGGCGCTGTGGCTCAAGTGGCAGAGTGCTAGCCTTGAGCAAAAAGAAGCCAGGGACAGTGCTCAGGCCCTGAGTCCAAGGCCCAAGACTGGCAAAAAAAAAAAAAAGTGCCTAAGATCTTTATCTCCAATTAAGCACCAAAATAGCTGGAATTGGCACTGTGGCTCAAGTGGTAGCACACTAGCTACCACTTGAGCAAAAGAACGGAGCCCAGGCGCTGAGTTGAAGCCGCAGGACTGGCACACAGAAGAAAACAGAAGAATTGTTTTCCTTTTGTGGTGCTGGGTTTTGAGTTTAGAGCTTTATGTGTTGCTAGGATGACACGCAGCTGCCTTTATTGATTGAGAGGTTTTGTAAACTTTTTGCCCAGCTGGCTTTGAATGTCTTTTAAAATTTTTGTTACTATATTTAACTCAGTTGGAAGAGGCGAGTCCGGTCTCAAAATGGAGGTAAAACTGCCATCCGGTCTACCCCAGCCCAACTCCGGCCGGCCATTGCCGCCGTCGTGGGGGGGGGGGGGGGGTGGGTGGAGACATGATCCAAAACAACCAGAGCAGCTGCAGAAGCTGTTTATCGGTGGTCTGAGCTTTGAAACTACAGATGATAGTTTAAGAGAACATTTTGAGAAATGGGGCACACTCACAGGTTGTATGATAATGAGACATCCTCAGACAAAACGTTCCAGGGACTTTGGTTTTGTGACTTACTCTTGTGTTCAAGAGGTGGATGCAGCCATGTGTGCTAGACCCCATAAGGTTGATGGACGTGTTGTAGTGAAAGACTAGGACAACTCCATCTTGAAACTGCAACCATCTTGTTGTTTGTGTTAAGCTAAGAATAACCCAGCACATACGTAAAACCCAGCAAATGACTTGTTTATGGTGAAACTAGCCAGAAATTGTACAGATTCCAGGAATGAAGTAGTTTGTGCTGATGTTTGTGCCAAAACCAACCGGCCATAAAGCCCATTTCCCAGATGGCCAAACCGGTTTGGGAACATTGACTGCCCTGGAATGTCCATCAATCAATTTCAGAATCCCCTAGCCCCAAGCCAATCAGATTTGTCCTCACACCCCAACCCTGCTTGCACCTGGTTTATGTAATTTTGTGGTTTTTCCCCATGTAAAACTTTGCTCAGGACCTTCCTCCTAACCTCCGCTGCATCGGTGTGTAGGACGAGGTCTGGGCTGCAGCTCGCCTAATAAAGCCTTGCCTTGATTTTGCATTTCGGAATGTCTGGCTCTCGGTGGTCTCTTGGTGGTCTGCGAGGACTTGGGCATAACAGTAGAACCGAAGAGAGCAGTTTCTAGAGAGGATTCTGAAACCAGGAGCCCATCTAACAGTGAAGAAAATTTTTGTTGGTGGTATTAAAGAAGATACAAAAGAATGTAATTTGAGAGACTACTTTGAAAAATATGGCAAGATTGAAACCATAGAAGTTATGGAAGACAGGCAAAGTGGAAAAAAGAGGATTTGCTTTTGTGACTTTTTTTTTTTTTTTGCCAGTCCTGGGCCTTGGACTCAGGGCCTGAGCACTGTCCCTGGCTTCTTCCCGCTCAAGGCTAGCACTCTGCCACTTGAGCCACAGCGCCGCTTCTGGCCGTTTTCTGTATATGTGGTGCTGGGGAATCCAACCCAGGGCCTCGTGTATCCGAGGCAGGCACTCTTGCCACTAGGCCATATCCCCAGCCCTGCTTTTGTGACTTTTGATGATCATGATACAGTTGATAAAATTGTTGCTCAGAAATACCACACTATTAATGGGCCTAATTGTGAAGTGAAAAAGACCCTTTCTAAACAAGAGATGCAGTCTGCTGGATCACAAAGAGGTCGTGGAGGTGGATCTGGCAACTTTATGGGTCGTGGAGGAAACTTTGGACATGGTGGAAACTTCGGTGGAAGAGGAGGCTTTGGTGGTGGAGGTAGTGGCAGCAGAGGTAGCTATGGAGGAGGTGATGGTGGATACAATGGATTTGGAGGTGATGGTGGCAACTATGGTGGTGGTCCTGGTTATAGTAGTAGAGGAGGTTATGGTGGTGCTGGACCAGGTTATGGACACCAAAGTGGTGGATGTGGTGGTGGAGGAGGATATGATGGTTACAATAAAGGAGGAAATTTTGGTGGCGGTAACTATGGTGGTGGTGGAAACTATAATGATTTTGGAAATTACAGTGGACAACAGCAATCAAATTATGGACCCATGAGAGGGAGCAGTTTTGGTGGAAGAAGCTCTGGCAGTCCATATGGTGGTGGTTATGGATCTGGTGGTGGAAGTAGTGGATATGGTAGCAAAAGGTTTTAAAAACGACAGAAAAAGGGCTACAGTTCTTAGCAGGAGAGCGGGCAGTTGTCAGGAAAGCTGCAGGTTACTTTGAGACAGTCGTCCCAAATGCATTAGAGGAACTGTAAAAATCTGCCACAGAAGGAACGATGATCCATAGTCAGAAAAGTTACTGCAGCTTAAACAGGAAACCCTTGTTGTTCAGGACTGTCATAGCCACAGTTTGCAAAAAGTGCAGCTATTGATTAATGCAAAGTAGTGTCAATCAGATGTACATTCCTGAGGTCTTTTATCTGTTGTAGCTTTGTCTTTTTCTTTCCATTACATCAGATATATTGCCCTGTAAATTGTGGTAGTGGTACCAGGAATAAAAAATTAAGGAATTTTTAACTTTTCAATATTTGTGTAGTTCAGTTTTTCTACATTTTAGTACAGAAACTTTAACAAAATGCAGTTTTGAAGGTGTTTCCTTGTGAGTTAACAAGATCATTGTTAATTACTATTTTGTATGAATTTTGCTAAATTTAACTGTAAAGAAACACCTTACTGACTCACAATTTAAGGGGAATCTATTCTCATTTCCAAACCATGATATGAATGGGTGCTGACATGTGGAGAGAATAGATACTTGTATGTATGCATTGTGTGTTTTAGATACATAGGATTGGGTATTTAAATTAGCGTATTTGTGAATTTAATAGCATTAAGATTACCTTCAATTGAAAAAAAAACCTCAAAATCCCTGTTTGGTTGTGCATTTTCTTTCAATGTAATCATGATTTTAGTGTGTTGAAGATTTGCTGAATCCTAGCTGTATTTAGAACATCTCCATTCTACATTTACCCTGATTACATTTAATTGTTTGTTTTGTTTTTGTTGCCAGTCCTGGGGCATGGACTCAGGGCCTGAGCACTGTCCCTGGCTTCTTTTTGCTCAAGGCTAGCACTCTACCTCTTAAGCCACAGTGCCACTTCCGGCTTTTTTCTCTATATGTGGTGCTGAGGAATCGAACCCAGGGCTTCATGTAAAGGAGGCGAGTACTTTACCACTAGGCCATATTCCCAGCCCCCCCCCCCCCGATTAATTACATTGGAGACTGACTGCTACCATAGTTTTAGAGTATAAAGCATGTCTGCTGCCCTCTGTTTAAATTTGTAAAGGGTAGTGGATGTTTTCCCCATCCCTTTAGAAACTATTCTTAATTTTTGATACATGACCACTAAGTGTGCAATGTCTGAGCATATTAGTGGATATCTGATTTTATTCTGTTTTTCCTTTGAAACCTCTGAGACCTATACGTTTTTATTACTTTCTTTGGTTTAATTTCTCCATGCAAGTTTTCAGAGCAAGAGAATAAAAAGACACTTCATTGTCAAATTCTTAACTGGCTGGCATGCTTTCCTGTTTGTACCTTATACATTTTTGCTGAGTTAATCCAAGGATAGAGATATAATTGTCCAAAATAACAATGTAGCAGATATGTAGCACAGTTGCTTAGAATAAGCTGCTCACTTCCCAAAGGCATGGAATGAAATTTGGATAGTTGTTGAGTTCTTAGTTAAATCCCTACAGAACACACTTACTCATTATGTATATTTCAACCTAAATCATGTTGGTATGAGTTAGCAATTTGTTTGGAAATGCCTGGTTGAGAAGACTTTTCAATATGTCCATACACTATATAAACAAATGCCTACTGTTTGTGCCAGCTAGTGCTTACAATTGCACTCAAACCATTAGTATGTGCCCTGCTGTTACTCTTTCTTTGGCAATGAACATTGAATTCAAGGTTTTTACGTGGTTTTTAAAGTACTAAGCAAAACAAGCAATAAAAAGGGGGATGCAGTGTGTGCTAGTGTTTGAATATGCTCTCTTGCTCTAATTCTGTGCATTATTAATATTTGGATGCATGCAATGCCAGCATGGAAATTGGTCTTCACAGATACTGAAGTTTTCCAGAAAACACTCAAACCAATAAATGTATCAAGACAACATTCCATTTGTTAATGGGCATATGTGAATAAGCAGTGTAGAACATAGGCTTATATTAGAAAATGGTTAAGTCTTTATTAACATCAAGTGTGGTTATATAAATGGACACTGTCAATGTTCATAACGTGGTACTTGGTCAAGATAATGCTTGGGAAACATTAAAATTGAGCTAAATTGTCTCAAGTTCTTTTATTCATATAATAAAGGTTGAAAGAAGGAGGAAGATTTTTAAAATTTTTTGTTATTATAAAGGTGATGTACCTCAGAGGGGTTGCAATTCTATAAGTCAAATGATGAGTACTTTTTTTTTTTTGTCAGTTGTGGGGCTTGAACTCATGGTCTGGGCGCTGTCCCTGAGATCTTCTGCTCAAGGCTAGCTCTCTACCACTTTGAATCACAGTACCACTTACAGTTTTCTGGGGGTTAATTGGAGGTAAGATTCTCATGGAGACTTTTCTGCCCAGGCTGACTTTGAACCATGATCCTTGGATTTCAGCCTCCTGAGTAGCTAAGATTATAGGCATGAGCCACTGGAGCCCAACATGAGTACATTTCTTTTTGGATAATATCATCCTTTACCTTGCTCTCACGGGGCTTTGAATCTTCATCCTCTTGGTCTCAGCCTCTTGCATAACTAAGACTAGAGGCATAAGCCACCATGCCAGACTGAAAATAGAATTATTTAGAAATTATTTAGAATGCTACTAATCTGGCTTGATTTCAGGACATCATTACCAGGACTGGCCAAAAAAAAAAAAGGTTCACAAAGCCAGGTGCCAGTGGCTCACATCTTTAGTCATAGCTATTCAGGAGGCTGAGATCTGAGAATCATGGTTCGAAGCCAGCAGGGGCAGGAAAGTCCATGAGACTCTCTTACCTCCAATTAATCAGAGAAAAAGCTGGAAGTGCTTCTGTGGCTCAAGTGGTAGAATGCTAGCCTTGAGCAAAAGAACCTCAGGGACAGTGCTCAGGCTCAAGAGTTCAACCCCAGGACCTGCAAAAAGAAAGAAAAAAAATGCCAATCTCTTTTCCTAGTCATACCCTTGGAAACATTTATGAACACTATCTCATATAGTATCTCCCATGGCCACTTCTCATTCTGAGTAATTAGCGGTCAAGGTTCAGGTAGGCCTTTTCCCTAGGGATAGTTCTAAGCAAACAGAAGCACCTGCAGAGTGAAAATGTGTATGTCCTCAGCCTGGCCTTCTCACAGCCATCTCCCACCTCAGGCTTCATGCATATGCATTGCATATCATACATAGACTTAAAATTATGGGATGGCAACCTTGTACACGTGCAGATTCCTTCCTTCTGAAAGTCTGCCAGATGATGATACCTCATTTCCCTAAGATCACCCCACCGTCATCAGCATGAACTCCACCCACACTCCTTGAGCCCTAAAAAGAAAAAAATCAAAAATTTTAATCATGGTGCTTGCTTTTGAACTACCTAACTCAAAGCTGGTATTTCCTTGAACTGTATTTTCTCTCTCTACTAAACTCCTTGCTTTGCCACTTAAAAAAAGTTTTAGGTCTTAATATTTTTCCTCATTTTACCTTTGGTGCTGGGGATTGACAGGTTATACCTTTAAATCTTCAATCCATTTTAAGTTTGTGTGTGTGTGTGTGTGTGTGTGTGTGTGTACAGTGTTAAGATGAGGGTCTAATTTCATGCTTTTGCTAAACTACTACTATGTAAACTACTTTCATGATTAATAAAACTTTAAAAAGACCTTTCTTTTTCTCTGAGAGAATCAATTCTAGCTTTGGGAAAGGTAATCCAGGAGCTCAGTTAGTGGTATAGGAAAGTGACTTCAAAACCTGTTGATTTATCTCAGGTACTAAGTTACTGTGTTAGGCATTGCACTAGCTATCAAAGAAAGTGCAAATCAAAGACTTTTGTAATCAAATGGGACTTCTAAACAAAAATTACGTTACTAGAATTAGAATGTCAGATTATAAGTTCTGCAAAGGATAAAAAAAAAACAATATATTTCTAATGCTTACCTCCCTGACACAAAGCAGATACTTAATATTGGTTTACTAAATGTGCTTAAGACTGAGAGAAAGAATAGCAAATACCAACTATAATTCAACAGATTTTTTTTTTTTTTTTTGCCAGTCCTGGGGCTTGAACTCAGGCCTAGGCAATGTCCCTGAGCTCAGCTCCTTTTGCTCAAGGCTAACGCTCTGCCACTTGAACCACAGCGCCACTTGCGGCTTTTTCTGTGTATGTGGTACTGAGGAATGGAACCTAGGGCTTCATGCGTGCAAGGCATGCACTCTACTGCTAAGCCACATTCCCATCCCTCAACAGATTTATGTATTTTTTAAAGAAGGGGTCTTGCTAATCTATGTTCTAGGTGGCTTGAACTCTCAAACACCTTGCTTCAGCCTCCTGCCTAGCTGAGACTTGATGGCACCCAACTCAAATTATCTGTGTTTAAATGCATTTAAAAAGAAAAGCTGTTTTTTTCTTTAAATTTCCTTTTGACTTTTCTCCTGTGTGGAGGAATGGTGAAATAAACGAGGTCACTCAGACTCTTCTAACGGTAAAGAAGCCTTCATGGAAAATCAGGCACTCGGCAAAGGTGAGGCCCAGCGACCCTGAGTGGTTCCTCTCTGGAAACCCTTGAGAGTCCGGGAAGAAATGAGCTCGGCGCCTGCGCAGAAACGACAGTCGCGCGAGGCTTGGTTGGTTGCTATAGTTACAAAAACAGCGCTACGTCTGCTGCAGGTGAAACGGTTTATCTAAACGCCGCTGCGCCTGCCGCAGGTAAGACGGTTTATTAACCCTCAGATAAATGTTTCCCCCTCAGCCTTCCCCACTCCGTCCCAGCTTTCACGCAACAGCCATTCACGCAGACCTGGAGCTACTGACCTCAGCCGGCGCCAACTGCCTGGCCCCGGGACCCTGCCTCACCCTGGCCCCCGTGCCCGGCCCCAGGCATACCGCTCCCTCTCCTCCCCCGGATCTCCTTTGACCTTGCAGCTTCCCAGGATGCTTTGAGGAAAGTAGTGCATATCAATACTGACGTTGTGTGGTGCTTCATATCTGAAAGGGTTTATTTTAGGGATATTCACAACAAATGTGAACCGAAAGCCAGAAATGGTTATATCCATTTTACATCTGTCACAGTCATTGACTAGGAAAGGTTTTTATCTCCCTAGCCCTGGGGCTTCAGGTGTAGGTCAGTGGCAGAGAGCTTGCGTGCCTGCATGAGGCCTTCCCTATGTTCTATCCTTGACATTACAAAATACATACCTACACATACAATGTACATATGCATGAAAATCCCCAGTCCCCAATACTTGTGGTAAATGCCTCCGAGTGTGTATGAAAAAAGCTAAAAAGGTAGGTGCTAGTGGCTCACACTTGTAATCCTAGCTATTCAGGAGACTGAGACATGTTTTGAAGCCAGCCTGGGCAGCAAAGTCTATGATTCTATATCTCCCAATTCACCACCAAAAAGCTGAAAGTGGAGGTGTGGCTCAGGTGACTACAAGAGTACCAGTATTGAGCAAAAAAAGCTAAGGAACAACATCTATGCTCTGAGATCAAGCCTCAGTACTGGCAAACACACACACACACACACACACACACACACATACACACACACACACACCTGAAAGAGTTCACAGGAAAGGCAAATATTTCTGAGGAGTATTTCTTGGACTAGAAAGCATTTGATGTAGATGGATTCCCATTTGTTCATATAAAAATGAAAACGTAGTTCCAGGACAAAAGTAACTAAAGATAATCTGAAAATAGTAGAATTAAGGGAGAACTGGGATAGCACTTCTGGGGCCTGGAGGGCCTTGAATGTAGTATTATAGTTTATTTGGTATATAAGAATGAATGGGACAGTGAAATAATCAAATCTGCACTTTAATTTGATATTTATTATTTATCTTGTCTCTTCAATCTCATTTTTTCTATATTCTCACGCTATAACCCAAGCACAGTGAGGTATTTTGCTTGCCTCTTCAAGTTTTCATTTGTTTTTGAAAATCTTTTCTCTGCCTGGGACATCATTTTAGTCTGCTATTTTTGCTTCAGGTTGCCTCTTAGAAGGGAGATTTTTCTGGCAGGCACACCCATACATGTATAGTTTGTTCCCACCTTTAGCACTTGCTGTATGGCAGCTGGCAAGGTAATGTACTTGTCTGCAGCTCAGTTTATCTTTTTCCAAAATTACAGACACTTTATTCACCCGAAAGAGGGAATACGTATGACCTATGTAAAGCCCCAAGCACAGAGGCATATACCAAGCTATAGTCAAAAGTTAATTCTACCTTCTCTTCCTCTTGATTACATTCTCCTCTCCCTTGTTTTCCTTCCACCGTCAGAGCACCCATCTTACAGAAAATAGCTTTAGTGTTTTCATGTCATGCTTCCGCACTAGATTTTAAATTTCTTGAGGCTAAGTATTTTACATCTTATTTCTTATATCACCTACTACAGTGCCTAGCTAAATAAAGTTTGTTCAATGATTTTTTTTCTGGTGGTGCTTTGGTTTGACCTCGGGGCCACATACAACTGAGTAGGGTAGGTGTTCTATTTCTAAGCCATATCTCTAGCCCTGTTTTTACCTGTTAGTTTTAGGATAGAATGACACTTCCTGCCCTAATGCTTGCTTGGACTGGGTTCCGCCTAAGTCAGACTTCCTGTCATTGATGGAGTGATAGTCTAGCACTGTCATACCCAGCAGATAGGGTCTTGACTTTTCTGCCCCACCTTCTCTGTGATCCTCCATTCTCAGCTTCTCAAAAATAGATAGGATTATAGGAGTGTTCACCAGTGACCCAACTGATATAAAAGATTTTGACAGAAGTAACAAGGATCAGGAAAAATAAGCAATTGGAGTCAGACCAGTTGGGAAGCTCTTGTTTCAGCAGCAGAACAGGGGACATGAAGATCTTACTCACATAAGGGAAAGAACAGGCTTGATATAAAAGGGCTTTTCAACTGTACACTGAATAAGGAAATTCAGTGCCACTTAGTCCTGAAAGGGCCTTGTTGAACCAGTGCTCTAAGATGTTTAGATAAGTGGGAAAATAGGGGAGTCATGGAGGGGAACCAGAATAATTACAAAGCCTGAACGCTGTAAATGCTTGTATTATTTTTTGTAACATTAATTGTAGATAGACAGCATGTTATAGCCTCAATTTTTTCAGTTGAATAGATAAATTCTACTTTGAATTGGCTTAGAGAAACATAACTGTAAGAGAAACAAAAAACAAGCAGCACTAAGTTATTTTTGAAATTGTTTCCCTAGTGTTAGAAAATAATTAGAAAGTATAATCTAAGGGAGACTTTTGCCAAGATCTTTTCCAGCAGATTGTCATTTTATGTGGATATGCCTTTCTCTCAAGATAATCTTTGAGTGGAGCTGTGCAGATTGGAAATGAATAAGTACCAAAGTACACTGTGAAGGATGGTGAATGGTGGGACATGGGGAAATGCCCTTTCTGCTCTGCTTTGTGATAATTTGTACTTGATAGAATACACATATATTAATATTTTTAGTACCAGCCAGTGGAATCATGCATCCAGCTCTAAAAGCACTGTCCGTCCATCTGCAGAGATTGGAAAAGGGAATCAGAGGAATACTGGAGGATGACTTGTCCTTAGGTTTTTCAGCAGTACTTGTATACTGGTATAGATAATGTACATGAGGAGGCAGGTTGATTTGTTCTCTTTACAGATACCAGCCAAAGAGGACCAGAGAGGGTACCCAGTTGCTGATATGGAGCCGGTCACACAAACAGGCAAACTAGTGCATATCACTGTGACAGATGGATATGATTTGGTAAGGCTATGTTCTGTAATGTCCCTAATTTGGGAGCAGCCGGGGAGTAATGGAATTTTCCATAATTTTCCTCCAACTCTGGCTTTCCATAACTGTTTCCCCTTCTGTTCCTTATTTTTAGTCTGTGTTCAGCAAAGTACATTGCTGGGTGGCTAAACCCATCAGGCAGTTTGAATACTAAGTTTAACAGGGGTAGAATAAGAAGTTGTTTCAGCTTTTCTATTAAGTCATTTTTTCCTTTCCATTTCAGAAGAATCTAAATTCTTTGAGCTTTCTTTATAATTAACTTTATTTGATGAATTGAAATAACAGACTACTACAAATATTAAAAATTAGAATAATGAGATGACAAATAGTTCATTGTTACGAAGTTTAAAAAGCTGTTCCAAGAGAGGATATGAGTAATGAACCTTATTTGTTTTGTTTTGTTTTTTTTTGTCCTCTTTTTAAAATTTTTTTTATTGTCAAACTGATATACAGAGCGGTTACAGCCTTATTTGTTTTTAAATGTACATATAAAAATGTATAGCCAGGCACCGGTGGCTCATGCCTGTAATCCTAGCTACTCAGGAGGCTAAGCTCTGAGGATTGTGGTTCAAAGCCAGCCTGGGCAGGAAAGTCCTCATGAAACTCTTATTTCCAATAAACTACTCAAAAAAGCCGGAAGTAGCACTGTAGCTCAAGTGATAGAGAGCTAGCCTTAGCACAAAGAGGCTTAGGAACAGCACCCAGGCCCCGAGTTCAAGCCCCAGGACCAGCAAAAAAGAAAAAAATATGTATCTTTACAGCAAAACACTAAAATGTGTATTCTAAAATGTTAATAGTGCTTACACACTGGAGTAAGATTACACAGGTAATTTTTTTCCTGTGTAATTTATTTTCTTTTTGTTTAATATTCAACAATATACATTATTCTTTGGTTGTACTAGGATTTGAACTCAGGGCCTTGTGCTTGCTAAGCCAGTACTTTACCACTTAAGCCATACCTACAACCAATCCTGCCCTTTGCTATTTTGTTTTGTTTTCCTTTTGAGATAGAGTCTGGAGAACTTTTCTTTCTGCTTGGGTTGGTCTTGAACAGTGGTCTGCCCACCTCCTGATCTCAGCCTCCCAAGTAGTTAGGATTAAAGGTGTGAGCCATCAATGCCTGGCTCTATAATACACTTTTTTGTATATGTGTGTAGATAGCATGGCGTGTACTCAGGGACTCACACTTTCCCTCAGCTTGCTTGTTCATGGCTGACATTGTGGCAATTGAGTCATGTGTCCAGTTTGGCATTTTTCAGTTTGGAGATAGACTTTTCTGCCTATATTGGCTTTGAACCTAGATCCTCCAGATCTCCACTTCCTCAATAGCTAGGATGAAAGCCATGGGGCCCAGCACCCAGTTTACAATATATTATTTAAAATCAACCGACATAATACATACTTTAAAAACTTTAACAAAATAGTATATAACTAGAATGTTACTTTTAACTACAACTTGATAACATGTTTAACAAGTTTCTACTTGCTTATGGGGGGAAAAGAATGGAAAATGCTGTTCAGCCCAAGTCAAAATAGGTTGCCAGATATGTAGGGAAATTTTGTATTTGAGTATAATTCTAAACAGCTATGTTTCTATCAACAGAAAGGTTTTAAAGGAGATTCTCCAGTTACTTTTATTCGTGCAGAATTCAATCAAGTAGTCCTGGGAGACTCTTCAAAAATTATGGTGTCTCCAGAAGGAACTGCAAAATACAACTTCACTAGCAGTTTTGAGTACAGTCTGGAAGGAGGAGTCACTTTAGATGACATTGCCCACAAACCTGCATTCTGTAAGTCCTTGTAGTTCTAAAACTGATGGTTATATGTGTGTGTTATGAAGCAGTCTAAGGCACTTGGTCACCGTTGTTGGAAGAGCCAGATATCTACTCCTTACCTCTTTACTGTAGAAATAATTCGCTTCTGGCACAAGTAAACACACCTACTAACTTAATTCGGTTTTTATCAAAGCTTTGAACTTCGGCCAGGCAATAGCTCACAGTATAATGCTAGCTACTCAGGAAGCTGAAGTCTGAAGATTAAAATACAGAGCCAGTTTGGTCAGACAAATTTAGAAGATTCTAATCTCCAACTAATCAACAAGAAGCTGAAAATAGAAGCATGTTCAAGTTACTCGGTGCCAGTGATGAGCAAAAAGGCTGGGCCAGAATACGAGGCCCTGTGTTTGAACCCTAGTATGTATACACACACACACACACATACACACACACACACACACACACACACACACACACCTGTACTTTGCAGCCTTTATCTTCTAAGATGAAGAATTGAACCCAAAGCCTTGCTCAAATGCTGTACTAGGAATATATGTACCCCAAGCCAAAGTTCATTTTTTTTTTGACAATACTTTGCTTTCTGTGCCTAGATTATTTTACAGATGAAACAGAAATGTTCTCAGTTGATTTGCTTCAATTCTTTTTTTTTTTTTTTTTTTTGCCAGTCCTGAGGACTGGACTCAGGGCCTGAGCACTGTCCCTGACTTCTTTTTGCTCAAGGCTAGCACTCTGCCACTTGAGCCACAGCACCACTTCTGGCCGTTTTCTGTATATGTGGTGCTGGGGAATCGAACCCAGGGCTTCATGTATATGAGGCAAGCACTCTTGCCACTAGGCCATATCCCCAGCCCACTCCATTTTCTTTTTTAGTAACTGTGACTGAAGTTTTACCAAAGGAAAAGAAGCAGAAAGAAGAGAAGACCTCAATTCTTGGTCAAGCTGTGGTGGACCTTCTTCCTTTACTGGAAGGTAAGATAAATGATTTCCTCCCAAACAGCAACACTCATAAAATTTATCTCCAGAGAATTACAAAACTCAGTCACAGGGGCTGGGAATATGGCCTAGTAGTGGAAGCCCTGGGTTCGATTCCTTAGTACCACATATATAGAAAAAGCCAGAAGTGGTGCTGTGGCTCAAGTGGTAGAGCGCTAGCATTGAGCAAAAAGAAGCCAGGGACAGTGTTCAGGCCCTGAGTCTAAGCCCCAGGACTGGCAAAAACAAAACAAACAAACAAAAAAACACCTCAGTCTGGGGATGTGGCTTAGTGATAGAGTGCTTGCCTAATCTGCAGGAAGCCCTGGGTTGGATTCCTCTGCACCACGTAAGCAGAAAAAGTTAGAAATGGTGCTGTGGCTCAAGTGGTAGAGTGCTAGCCTTGAGCAAAAGGAATCCAGAGACAGTGCTCAGGCCCCAGGACTGGCAAAATGAATGAATGAACGAATGAATGAATGTGTCACAATAAAGTAGAAAGATTTTGAGCTGGGAATGTGGCTTAGTGGAAGAATGCTTGCCTTGCATGCTTGAAGCCCTGGGTTCAATTCCTCAATATCACACAAACAAAAAAAAGCTGAAAGAGGCACGTGTGGCTCAACTGTTAGAACACTAGCCTTGAGCAAAAAGAAGCTCAGGTAGAGTGCCCAGGTCCTGAGTGCAAGCCCAGGGCCAGGAAAAGAAAAAAAAGGGGGGGGTAAGATTTGAGGGGAAAATGAGGACATTTATTTATGCCTGTGGTAGTACTAATTTAACCTTCTTTCTTGGGCACATCTTGGCCCTCTTTTCACAGGGGAAAGTTCATTTGAAATATCAGTCCCTTTGCATCCTGTGCAGGGCTCACCCTTAGAAACCCCTCGGCCAGGCGTTAAGGTAATCAGTTTAACTTTTTAGCCTGCCACTTAATTTAGTAACTGTCACTGCATTGAAGTCCAATATAATTAGCAAGCAGTACACATTTTAAACCTACTTTTTATTCCATATAAAAATGTTAGAGTGGGCTGGGAATGTGGCTTAGCTATAGAGTGCGCAATGCATGAAGGCCTGGGTTTGATTCCTCAGCACCACATATACTAAAGCCAGAAGTGGTGCTGTGGTTCAAGTGGTAGAGTTATACTAGCCTTGAGTAAAAAGAAGCCAGGGACAGTATTCAGGCCCTGGCCTCAGGGCCTGGCCAAAAAAAAAAAAAAAAAAAAGCTCAGGAACAGTGGCCCAGGCCTTGATTTCAAGCCTCATAAATGACAAAAAAGAGAGAGAGAGAAAGAGAGGAAGGAAGGAAGGAAGGAAGGAAGGAAGGAAGGAAAGAGAAAGAGAGAGAGAAAATTTTGGGAACATACACGTGTATTTGTGTATGGATACATAAATATAGATTTGAAAAATATTATATTACAATGTACTACATTGAAATTACAAAAACAGATATAAAATACAAACTCTTATTCATAAGTAGTTACTGTTGATATTTCAGTATAGTATCATGAGTTCCTTTTCTGTATGTATTTGTATATGCATTTTGCCTTACTGTGGTAGAGTAGGAAAGTGTTCTGGTTTAGGACTAAGATTTTCTTTTTGTTGTTGTTGATCATGAACTTGAACTCATGGCCTGGATGGTGTCCCTGAGTTCTTTGGCTCAAGGCTAGTGCTCTGCTACTTTGAGCCACAGCTCCACTTCTGTTTTATTTCAGTGGTTTATTGGAGATAAGAGTCTCACAGGCACTTTTCTATCCAGACTGGTATTGAACCCAGGTCCTCAGTCCTGGGGCTTGAACTCAGGACCTGGGTGCTGTCTCAAGCCTCTTTGTGCTCAAGGCTAGTGCTCTACTACTTGAGCCACAGCACTACTTCTGTAAACCCAGGTCCTCAGATCTCAGGATTACCGCCAGGATTACAGGCATGAGCCACTGGTGCCCAGCTAGAAGTAAGGTTTTCTATTTGGTCCTTTCTCCAACTCATAGGACCTAGACAAAGTTGTTACTTTTTTATTTTTTGCCAGTCCTGGGCTTAAACTTGGGGCCTGAGCACTGTCCCTAGCTTCTTTTTGCTCAAGGCTAGCACTCTACCACTTGAGCCACAGCGCAACTTCTGGCCTTTTCTATATATGTGGTGCTGAGGAATCGAACAAAGGGCTTCATGTATAAGAGGCAAGCACTCTTGCCACTAGGCCATATTCCCAGCCCAAAAGTTGTTTCTTTATAGAAATAATTAAGCTTGTCCTTTTGTCTTGAACTTCATATTGGGATATGAGATAATGAAAAACAAACAAACCAGACCTATGGCAATTCTCAAAATACTGTGTCATTTTATTCTTTACAGCAGTGCAGTCTTGATGTTAAGGTGTCTGTGGCAGAGCCCTTACTGACCTCAGCCCAGGTCTTAGGGGGCAATCTTCTGAAGGTCACATTGGAGGCTGCCTACTCTGTGCCTGAATCATTCATTCCAGCAGGGCCTCAGCAGAACTACATGGTTGGTATGCAAGTTCCATCAGTTGGAGAGGTAAGCCCTACTGCCAGCTAGTTTCATGGACTCAAACAATTCTACACGCAAATGATACCTCTTTTTCACCTGCAAAGTACTACTCTGCTGATGACTGAGACTTATTTTAGGCTTCAAAAATATTGCATGCTTTCTGGGTGTTGGTGGCTCACGCATGTAATCCTAGCTACTCAGGAAGCTGAGATCTGAGGATTTTGGTTCGAGGCCAACTCTGACAGAAAAGTCCCCATGAAACTCTTATCTCCAATTAACCACTCAAAAACTGGAAGTGCTGCTGTGTCTCAAGTGGTAGAATGCTAGTCTTGAGCACAAAGGAGGCTCAGGGACAGTGCCCAGGCCCTGAGTTCAAGCCCCACACCAGACCAAAAAAAAAAGTTTTATGCTCATAATTTTAGATTTACAACTTATGTCATTATATGTAATATATTGTACATTGTGTCTATAGTAATATGTTTATGATAAAAATATGTAAATTTTCAAATTGCAACTATTTGGGCATCTTGTACATGGATTATTACATGCACATTTTTGTGGGGTTTGTGGGGTTTGTGTTTGTTTTTTTTTGCCAATCCTGGGGCTTGGACTCAGGGCCTGAATGAGCACTGTCCCTGGCTTCTTTTTGCTCAAGGATAGCACTCTACCTCTTGAGTCACAGTACCACTTCCGGCTTCTTCTGTTTATGTGGTGCTGAGGAATCGAACCCAGGGTTTTGTGCATGCTAGGCAAACACTCTACCGCTGTGCATGCTTGGGAATCACTCTACCGCTAAGCCACATTCCCAGCCTCATTTTTGTGGGTTTTGTACAATGTATCCCTCTTCACTCCCTGTTATTTCCTTAGGCCAAAGTTTTAGCTGTATGAACATTTGGGTATGGATCATTGAGGCTTTTGGTATAGATTTTGGGGCCAGGCCTGCGTGTTGTCCCTTAGCTTTTTTTGCTCAAGCATTTAAACCACATCCAGCTTTCTTTGTGGTTATTGGAGATAAGAATCTCATGGACTTCCTGCCTAGGCTGGCTTTAAACTACAATCCTCAGATCTTGATCTCCCGAGCAGCAAGAATTACAGGTATAAACTATCAGCACCTGGCTGTTTGGGTAGATTTTTAAATTGCCTGCTAAAAGGCTAATAATCAGGTAGCACTCCCACATATCTTGTTGTCAAAACTGTCTCTGTGATTGACCCACTAAATCTGTGTAGCACTTGCCCAATTTGCTTGAGAGGTAAAGGGTTTCAGACTTAACACTGGGACAGTCCAGGAAAATCTGGGTGGTTGATTTATTTCTGGGAACATTCCCACAGAATTGTACAAGACAGATCTCCGGCTTTGTTTTTCTGTTAATTTTTTCTCATTTATTTATTGTTTACTTTGTTTATTAAAGTACCTTCATTAGTATAATTTCTCCCTCTCCCTGGAGATCTTAGAATTTTCTTTATTGATTCGTTTAAAAGAAATGTCTGTGTGTTGGTAGCAGAACTTAAACTCTGGGCCTCATACTCTTGGTCAGTTTTCTTGCTATTGGTCAGTTTTCTTTTTTTTTTTTTTTTGCCAGTCCTGGGCCTTGGACTCAGGGCCTGAGCACTGTCCCTGGCTTCTTTTTGCTCAAGGCTAGCACTCTGCCCCTTCAGCCACAGCGCCACTTCTGGCCATTTTCTATATATGTGGTGCTAGGGAATCGAACCCAGGGTTTCATGTATACCAGGCAAGCACTCTTGCCACTAGGCCATATTCCCAGCCCTATTGGTCAGTTTTCTTGCTAACAGCTGGTACTCTGCAATTTGAGCCACACTTCCAGTTCTGGCTTTTGACTGGTTAATTGGCAATGTAATCTGACAGTCTTTTCTGCCTGGCCAACATACACATACTTTCCATTAGCCAGTGTTACCAACACTGCGTATATTCAGATGTTGATTTTGCCTATTTTATATCTAATTGTTTTAATGTGTATTTCATTGGTTATTAATAGCATGTTTCAATTTAAATGTTGGATTTTCTAATTTCCTTTTTTCTAAGTTGACTATTGACATCTTTGATCTATTCAACGTGTATTGTGGATAAATTATAAGATGAAAATCCCTGTATTTTTAATTTCTTGTCAAATTTTAGTTTTTATGAAGGATAATTTTTTTTGATGAAGCTGTGACTGCTTAGATTGGAAACAATTTGCTTGATAATTTTTTTTTTTTTTTTTTTTTTTTGGCCAGTCCTGGGACCTGGGCTCAGGGCCTGAGCACTGTCCCTGGCTTCTTCTTGCTCAAGGCTAACACTATGCCACTTGAGCCACAGCGCCCCTTCTGGCCATTTTCTTATATGTGGTGCAGGGAATTGAACCCAGGGCCTCATGTATACAAGGCAAGCACTCTTGCCACTAGGCCATATCCCCAGCCCCATGAAGGATAATTTCTAAAGCATAGTTATAACTTCCATATTAACACAAAGTGATAAAGTTTGATTGAAGAGTTCATGTATGATTGGGGATATAGTTTAGTGTACAGTGTTTGTCTAATATGCATGCACCCTAGACTGGATCTCCCCAGTAAAACACAAAGATGTAGAGACAGAGACAGAGAGCGAGATATTTTCTTTAACTAATTAGTAGGTAAATAAGTAAAATATAAAGGAGAATTTGAAGAGGTGACTTGTAAACAAGCATAGGAGTGCTCAAATGAATTTGGTAATAATTCAAAACTTGTCATTATTCCTAAGGCAATGAACAACTACATTTCTACTGGATAAATATAGTTGCATATCTGTGGACCAGAGTAATTCGCATTGTAATCATTTTCTATATATCACAGGATAGTAAAATAGCACATAATGAAGGACCCAGACTCTGTACAAAGTCAGTCACCTCTAATGAAAAGACACCTATAATTTTTTTTGTTCATTCGAAAGTCCTTTCCAATGTTTCCTCATAGATGGTATTTATTTCTCTAGAAAGACTATACCATTTTATTCAAGAATGGAAATCTAAAGGTTGGAGGGGAAAAAGAGCCTGTTCCCAGACCCAAAAAATGGCCTATTGCCAACATTCTAGCTCTAGGAGCAAATAACATTCCTGATGAATTTATTGTTGGTGGTCCCTACGAAGAGGAAGAGGGAGAACTCAACCACCCCGAGGTGAGAGTGAGCTGATTTTGATGATAAACTCATTGTACTGATGACATTTCTATACATCTGTCACTGGTAAAAATCAAACAATTACATGTCAAGGCAAAATGCTTATCCATCTCATTCTGAAGACTTTCTTGATTTCTTAAGTTCAACAAACAAGCTACATGAAGTTTGACCTTTCTTTTCCTTTTTTTGCATAGGTGATCTTGCTGGCTTTTTCTATTATAAAATGCCCGAGACAGTCACCTGATAAAGAGAAAAGTTGTATTTTGGTTTACATTTTTAGAACTTCCAGCTTGCAATCAATTGGTTTTGCACATGTGACAAGGTAGCACACCTCTGCAGAGCAGAACCACTTACTTCATGGCTAGGAAGAAAAGGGACGAGGGTCCATAGTATCCTTTAGAGCATGTCTGCTCCAACTGCAACTGTCCTGTAGTACCTCTTCAATCATAGGCCTTTGGAAGAGATTCACCATCCAAACTATAGCAGTAATAATAATTACAGTTCTCTCCTTATATTGGGGGAGAGGAGGGGAGAGGACAGAGGAAAAAGTAAGAGAGAAGGTGAGAGAGAACTGACAATTGTTACTAAAACATTCAGTAAAATAGCTTGTAAAATGAGAGTTGTTGAGTATTTTCATTTTGGGACCTACATATTTACAATAGGAAAAAGGATAACACTATTTAAAAAAACACTGAAATAATTTTTGTCATTTGATTTAGTCCTTCCTTAGATTTATATTAATTTAGATCAGGTATTTGGATTTTATATTTTTGTCCAGGTCATTAATTCTCAACCCTGGTTGCATATTGAAATTACATGAAAGTTTCTTTTTACATTTTTCTTTTTTTCTTCCATCCTTCTTTCCTTTCTTCCTTTCTTTCTTCCATCCTTCTTTCCTTTCTTCCTTTCTTTCTTTCTCTTTTTTTTTTAAGACAGTGTCTTACTACAGTAAGCCTAGGTTGACTAAACTTGAGATCTTTCTGCCTCAGCATCCTAAAGATTATAGTCATACATACACTTGGCCTTTGGAAACCTTTAAAAATGATGATAGTATTGTGTCCCTGACCTAGGTATATTACACTAATATCCCCTTTTAAGATACTACCACAGGGTAGGTGTAGCCCAGTGGTAGAGTGCTTCCCTAGTATGTACCAGACCCTGGGTTTGATCTCAATTCTGAACACTGGAAACATACACAGAGAGAGGAGGGGGGAGGAAGAAAGGAGGAGAGAAGAGGAGAGGTATGTGAGAGAAAAGCTACAGCTTTTAAAGCTCATAAAGCTACAGCCAGGCACAGTGGTATATGCCTATAGTGTAGGCTATTTGGGCAAACTGAAATGAAGGATCACTTGAGCCTACACATTTAGGACCAGTGTACACAGCAAGATCCAGTCTCAAAAATAAATACTCCTCCTCTAGTAATTGCTAATGTGTGTGGGGGGTATTTTATTTTTATACTCCCACAGGATTCTAATGTATATCTAGTGTTGAAAATCACTGATTGAGATTATATGAGTGAATATTTGACACCCTGTACAGTAGTGCTACAAGGATTATCCAAGTAAATTATCTTACTTTACAAAATTTTAAGGGGGTGATCATAGTTGCATAGTATTGTGATCAAATCCATTCAAAGAATGCCCCTCAGATAGAGCAGGATGAACTGTGGCACACACGGAGAACAGAATTCCCTGTCTTACTATTTTACAGGACAGGGAATTTAGGAACCAAGCAGAGTGCATGAAGAAAAGGATTGTTTGGGACTTGGAAAGTCGCTGCTACCTTGATCCTTCTGCAGTTGTCAGGTAGGTACAGAAAGGGAGTATGTCTAGGCAATGAAGACTGCAGGTGGGAAGAAAGATATCATTAATGTTACTCATTTAAAGCAATTTGAGATTTTCTCTTCAGCTGCCTCTATATGAGTTAAACATTATGTTCAACTGCTATCTGAGTGGACTCATCATGGTGGCTTTTTTTTTTTTTTTTTTTTTTTTTGCCAGTCTTGGTCCTTGGACTCAGGGCCTGAGCACTGTCCCTGGCTTCTTTTTGCTCAAGGCTAGCAATCTGCCACTTGAGCCACAGCGCCACTTCTGGCCATTTTCTATATATGTGGTGCTTGGAAATCGAATTCAGGGTTTCATGTATACGAGGCAAGCACTCTTGCCACTAGGCCATATTCCCAGCCCATCATGGTGGCTTTGTCAAGGTGCGCATTTGTTGTTTTCATATTTTAAAAGTCGAAGCTAGACACTATTGGCTGATGCCTATACCCAAGAGGCTGAGATCTGAGGACTGCAATTTGAAACCAGCCTGGGCAGGAAAACCTGTGAGACTCCTTTCTCCAATTAACCGTCAAACACCAGAAGTGAAGCTCTGGCTCAAGTGCTAGAGTGCTAGCCTTGAATGAAAGAGCTCAGAGGCAACCCCAGTGCCCTGCATTCAAGCCCCAGAACCAGCACAGAAAAAAAGAAAAGAAAAATCACTAGCCTAACCAGGTGTGGTAGTAATCCAGCACTTAGGAAACTAAGAAAGACTGAAAATTTGAAGACAGCTTGAGCTGTGCTCAAAAAATCATAAAGTAGGGCTGGGAATATGGCCTAGTGGTAGCATGCTGGCCTTGCATATATGAAGCCCTGGGTTCAATTCCTCAGCACCACATATATAGAAAAAGCCAGAAGTGGTGCTCAAGTGGTAGAATGCTAGTAGCCTTGAGCAAAAACAAGCCAGGGACAGCACTCAGGCCTTGAGTTCGAGCCCCAGGACTGGCAAAAATAATAATAATAAAGTGTGTGTGTGTGTGTGTGTTGGTCATGGGGCTTGAACTCAGCCTGGGGCGCTGTCCCTGTTCTTTTGTGCTCAAGGCTAGTGCTCTACCACTTTGAGCCACAGCACTACTTCTGGTTTTCTGGAGGTTAATTGGAAATAAGAGTCTTACGGACTTCCCTGCCCAGGCTGGCCTCAAACCATGATCCTCAGATCTTAGCTTCCTGAGTAGCTAGGAGGATTACAGGTGTGAGCCACTGGCACCTAGATTTGTGTGTGTGTGTGTGTCTGTGTGTGTGTGTGTCTGTGTGTATGCATATTTACATATATATGTATATAAATATATGTATGTATTATATTACTTTCTCTTTTAGATTTTTTTTTTTTTTTTGGCTAGTCATGGGGCTTGGACTCAGGGCCTGAGCACTGTCCCTGGCTTCTTTTTGCTCAAGGCTAACACTCTGCCACTTGAGCCACAGCGCCACTTCTGGCCATTTTCTGTATATGTGGTGCTGGGGAATCGAACCCAGGACCTCATGTATATGAGGCAGGCACTCTTGCCACTAGGCCATATCCCCAGCCCCTTGATGGTGTTTTTTAATCCCTGATTTTTTTTCTTTTTTTGCCAGTTCTGGGCCTTGGACTCAGGATGGGAGCACTGTCCCTGGCTTCTTTTTGCCCAAGGCTAGCACTCTACCACTTGAGCCACAGCTCCACTTCTGGCTGTTTTCTATATATGTGGTACTGGGGAATCAAACCCAGGGCTTCATGTATATGAGGCAAGCACTCTTGCCACTAGGCCACATTCCCAGCCCCAGTCCATGATTTTTTTTTATTAACAATTTATTGTGATATCTCTGTAAATGCATACAGTATACTTTGACCAAATTCATTCCCTCTGTTAATTTCTTATCACTCATCCTCCTCTGTTACTTTCTAAAAGAAAAAATTTCCCTTTAGACTATACTGAACTCAGTTTTGTATATAATGATAAGGGGATGTTTGATTTATAGTTTCCAGAAGAGAATTGCTGATTGCCGGTTTTGGCCTGTAGAGATCACAAGAGTTCCTCTGGTTGCTGTACCCAAAGGGAAAGCTGCCAAGATTGAAAAGGTAAATAGGTACACCAGAAATTTTGATTAAACTGAGCATGGTGGTGTGTACCTGTATTCCTAGCAATTGACAGACTGAGGCAAGAGGTGCACTTGAGCCTAGGAGTTCAAGACCAACCTGGACAATATAGTGAGACCCAGTCTCAAATTTTCAAAACAAATTACTTAAGAATGGCTTAATTGGGGCTGGGAATATGGCCTAGTGGCAAGAATGCGTGCCTCGTATACGTGAAGCCCTGGGTTCGATTCCCCAGCACCACATATATAGAAAATGGCCAGAAGTGGTGCTGTGGCTCAAGTGGCAGAGTTATAGCCTTGAGCATAAAGAAGCCAGGGAGAGTCAGTGCTCAGGCCCTGAGTCCAAAGCCCAGGACTGGCAAAAAAAAAAAAAAAAAAAAAAAAAAAAGAATGGCTTGATTCAGGCTGGGAATATAGCCTAGTGGCAAGAATGCGTGCCTCGTATACATGAAGCCCTGGGTTCAATTCCTCAGTACCACATATATAGAAAAAGCCAGAAGTGGCACTGTGTGGTTGCTAAATAAATGTGGGTCCAATGTCTGGTAACCATAGTGCCTCCAAAAAAAAAAAAAAAAAAAAAAGAAGTGGCGCTGTGGCTCAAGTGGTTGAGTGCTAGCCTTGAGCAAAAAGAAGCCAGGGACCATGGTTAGGCCCTAAGTCCAAGCCCCAGGACTGGCAAAAAAAAAAAAAAAAAAAAAAAGAAAGGCTTGATTAGATGAACCAAACAGGCTATTTCTTTTTTAAATCTGATGCCAAAGGAAATTGTGAGCTGAAACAACCGTGTCCCTTTGGTGATCATCTCCTGTTCACTTGCTCAGACTTGCCTGGTTTTAGCTAAAAGCCTCATGTCACAAGAAATCCCTCTGTCCCAGAAAAGCTGGGATTCTTGGCCCTGATAGTTCTCTATTAATAATTGGCTTTTTGAAGGGTCATTACAGGTCCTCGCTCTTGGGAGGCAGGCATTCTAATACTGAAGCTACATCCTTAACTCTTCTTCTTCTTCTTTTTTTTTTTTGGCCAGTCCTGAGGCTTGGACTCAGGGCCTGAGCACTGTCCCTGGCTTCTTTTTGCTCAAGGCTAGCACTCTACCACTTGAGCCACAGCGCCACTTCTGGCCATTTTCTATATATGTGGTGCTGGGGAATCGAACCCAGCACCATGTATACAAGGCAAGTGCTCTTGCCACTAGGCCATATTCCCAGCCCCCCTTAACTCTTTTATTTTTGTTATTTTCTTGATAGAGTCTCAAGTTTAGTCACACTTGACGAAGGTCCTCCTACCTATGCCTTCCAGTATCCAGAATTACAAACATGAACTACTATGCCAGCTTATATTTATTATTAATTTATTGTTATTATAGAGGTGATATACAGAGGGAGTACACTTACCTGAGTCAGGTGATGAATACATTTCTTTTTGTACAATGTCTTCTCATTGTTCCCTCTGAGTTTCCTCATTGTTTCCCCATTCTCTCTCAGTCCCTCCCTCCACCCACGAGTTGTGGAATTCACTTGCATCCGTGTCCAGTAAGCTCAACCACTGTACTTTTTCACCCTTTTCCCCTCAAGTTCTGTACCCTCCCTCCAACACTCGAATACACCATACATAATGTAAAAAAAAAATCATCAAACAATTAAAAACTAAACCAAATCAAGAAAAATAGAGGTCTCCTGTTCCCATATTTTGGAATTCATTTCAGTATGTATATTATTTTATATAAATATGAAGAGATACTTAGGCATTGCGCCTTTGTGTATCTCTCTTAAGAGTATCCCCTTTTGGTCTCACTGTGTGTGACTAGAATCCTGTATAATTGACCATATCCTAGTGTATTTTAGATCAAATTTTGGCATATCAGAGAGAATGTGCACCATTTGTCTCTCTGAGCTTGGTTTACCTCACTTAACATGGTTTGTTCTAATTCTGTCCATTTCCCTATAAATGACATTATTTTATTCATTCTAATGGCTGTGTGAAATTCCATTGTTTATGGGTACCACAGTTTTTGTATCCACTTATCTATTGTAGATATGCTAGCTTATTTATTGAGATAGGATTCTGTCTAACTTTTTGTCTGAATTGGCTTCAAACCACTATTCTCTCAATCAGTTTCCTCTTCCTAAGTAACAAGTTGCAAGCTTGTGCTACTAGGCCTGGCCACTGTTCTGTCGTTGAAAATACTTTCTTTCCTCTTAACCTTTCATTATGGTTTTTCCACAGATAAAACCATATGAAATAGCTGTTTATCTAGTTCAAATTGGCAATTTGAACCTACTACAGTTCAACCTACTACATAAAATAGCTTGTATACATTAAAACTTATTTTAGATACACACACAAAATGACTTATACTAGTAAGTAATGTTATAGGCTTCATAGATATACTACTACTCTGAAATAATACAGCTTTGGTGAGTCTAGAGTATGTTTTCCTGTGTGTATCTGGTCTTTTCTGCTTGTGCACAAAGCCCTAGAGGGCAGGGATTATGTACTAGACTGCTTTATATCTTCCACAAAGCCTAGCCTGACACATGACACATAGCAGGTACTTAATAAGTAGTTATTTGGTTTGTTTTTAAAAATAGGCTTTTTGCATAATAAAAATGTAACCATATCCCCTCTATTATACAATATATACTGTCTAACTTTCCTTAGATTTCTAAGCCACATAATGTTATCAGACAAACACAAACAGAACTTTAAAATATAGGACCTCATTATTATAGCACGTGAAATCAAAGAGATTATTATTATTTTCCAGTCCTGGGGCTTGAACTCAGTGCCTATGCACTGTCCCTTAGCTTCTTTTGCTCAAGGCTAGCACTGTACTACTTGAGCCAGTGTCACTTCCAGCTTTTTCTGTGAAAGTGGTACTGAGGAATCAAACGCATAGCCTCATGCATGCTAGGCAAGCACACTACCACGAAGCCACCTTCCTAGCCCCAAAGAGATTATTTTTAAGCTTAGAATTAAATGTATTTTCTTTTCAAAAATTGATATTTGTACCTCATAAAACTGTTCTGTGGTAAACATACAACCATTGAAAATTATATTAAGATGAATATTAGCCAGCTCTTTGCCATAATTGCTCAGGTGAAACCAGGTATTGCAAATAATCTGGTAGACTGTCATTCACCCTTCTTCACCTATAGCAGGTATTACTAATCCAGCAAAACACTGTCATTTTGAACCCAGACAAATATACAAAATCTTTTCCAACAAAGCAAATTCTACCAGTTAATGAGAATTTAGACCTAAGGCCAAACCTATTGGTTATGATTAGTAAGGCCTCTTTCATTTCATATGAGTCTGCGAACCAAAGCTAAGATCCAGAGCTCCTGGTTTTGTTGTTGTTGTTATTATTGGTTTTTGTTTTTATTTTCGGTAAAGAATCAGTTCTTCCTATAAGAAACAACATGGAAAATTTGACTTTTTGGTTGAATGTGTATATTATTAATTAATTTGAATAAGTATTGTTTTAACTACTGCCTTTACAATTCATTAATACTGTTTATATGTATTGTTTCAGTGATCATGGTTTTACTAAACCCATTTTGAAGACAGAACAGTCTGTATTCAAATCTTAGTATTGTCATAAAAAAGAAAAGGGAGGAAGGAAAGGAAAGGAAGAAAGTAAAGAAGGAAGTTCCAAATGTCTATGTAACTGGCTCAAAGATTCATAACTAGTTAAATAGCAGAGTTGGTTCTGAAAAACCAAGTTTTTGAAGCTGGCTACTGATGGTTCACATCTATAATCCTAGCTATTCAGGAGACTGAGATATAAGGATCACAATTCAAAGCCAACCTGGTTTTAAGGATTACAGTTCAAAGCCAGTCTGGGCAAGGAAGTCCATGAAACTGTGTGTGTATGCATGTTCATGCCTGTACTGGGGCTTGAACTTGACGCCTTGGAACTGTCCCTGGGCTTACTATTGTCCTACTACTTGAGCCACAGCTTCACTTCTGGCTCTTTGTATTAATTAAAGATAAGGAGTTTCTCTGACTTTTCTCTCACAGATGGCTTTATAAATTTTTTTTTCCAGTCCTGGGGCTTGAACTCAGGGCCTGAACACTGTCCCTGGCTTCTTTTTACTCAAGAGTAGCACTCTTCCACTTGAGCCACAGCACCACTTCTGGCCTTTTCTATTTATGTGGTGCTGAGGAATCAAACCCAGGGCTTCATGAATACCAGGCAAGCACTCTTACCACTAGGCCATATTCCCAGCCCCTCATAGGATGGCTTTAGACCTTGATCCTTAGATCTCCACCTCCAGAGCAGCTAAGATTACAGGTGTGAGCCATCAGCACCCAGGTCAGTTCATGAGGCTCTTATCTCCAATTAACCACCAAAAAGCTGGAAGTGGAGCGGTGGCTCGGAACAAAAAAGCTCAGGAACAGTGCTCAGGCCCAAGTTAAAGCCCCAGGACACACACACACACACACACACACACACACACACACACACACACACACACACACACACACAAAACCTGAGTCTTTGAACTGTTGAATCAGAGCTTCACACTTCATTCTAACAACTCTTCCCTTTGGTTCCTTTAGACTGAAGAAGAAACTCCACTTTCGTTTCATGGTGTGGCTTATGTTAACATGGTCCCATTGCTGTATCCAGGGGTGAAGAGGATTCGAGGAGCTTTTCATGTCTACCCTTACATAGATAGTGCAGTCTTTGAAAAGGTAAGGAAAAAAATTACATGTAAGGTTCTATCCTAATCTATCCTTAATATATACTTGTAATGCCTAGTGAATTGAAAATATATATACTCTGTTGTTTGAGAAATCATGAGAAGAAAAAACCATATATTCAACCCAGAAGAAATAGTATGGAAATATTTCTAACCCATGGTTGATTTAACCCATGGGATATGGAAGGTCAGCTCTGTGTGTGTGTGTGTGTGTGTGTGTGTGAGAGAGAGAGAGAGAGAGAGAGAGAGAGAGAGAGACAGACAGACAGACAGACACAGACAGACAGAATACATTTCTTCACAATGGTTTTTTTAAATACATAAAAATGTTTGGAAAGGACTATTTCTGGCTATGAAGAAATCAGGAGGTTGTCATATCATCTCCTCAAAAATTAGTTTTACACCTGAACTGGAGCAAAAGTGAGAACAGATGAAGTGTGAACAGTAAAAGAGGCTAAGGAGTGTGAGGCATCCTTGCCTGGGGCCTCCCTGTATTCACCAGTTCACCTTTAACTCAGCGATTCTTGCAAGACACAGTAAGTGTAAGGACCAACAGCTGTGTGGCCTGTCAGAGAAGGTTCACACAATTTGGAGTCATGGTTGAAATGATGATCTTGGTGGGGGCAACTGATAAAATGAAAGTCCTGAGAGAAAGGAGAGAGAAACATACATAAGGGAAATAACGCCCAACATTAGGCATATGGTATACACGTGCGATCTTAGCATTTGGAGGAAGCAGGAAGATTAAGAGCTTAAAGCCAGGGGCTGGGAATGTGGACCTGGGTTTGATTTCTCAGTACCACATAAGCAGAACAAGCTGGAAGTAGCACTGTGGCTCCAGTGGTAGAGTGCTAGCCTTGAGCAAAAAAAGCTCAGGGACAGTTCTCAGGCCCTGAGTTCCAGCCCCAGGACTGGCAAGATAAAATAAAATGTCTTTAGAAAGAAGAGTTTAGGGCTGGGAATATGGCCTAGTGGTAAAGTGCTCACCTTGTATATATGAAGCTCTGGGTTCAATTCCTCAACATCACATAAACAGAAAAGGCCAGAAGTGGTGCTGTGGCTCAAGTGGTAGAGTGCTCATCTTGAGCAAAAAGAAGCCAGAGACAGTGCTCATGCCCTGAGTTCAAGCCCCAGGACTGGCAACAAAAACAAAACAAAAAAGAAGAGTTTAAAGCCAGCCCTTTTTCGATTTTATAATGTTGAACTTATGATGCTTTTAATTATATTGGCCTGTGACTCATTGCATTTTTTGTTTGTTTCTTTTCAGACCAAATGTTTACTCAGCTTGTTCCGGGACACTGGTCATCATAATATGATTCATAATAATAAGGGAGGAATTAATTCTCCACTGTCCAAAACAGTTGCTAAGAATGTGAAAGAAGATAAAACAGTGAAAGAAAAAGATATAGATGGAAAGCCCAGACCTACAGATATGGTATATTCTTGAGAAGATGATTTTTGTGTGTTTTTAGGCAGGTCAGGGTCTTGCACTGATTTATCATTTAGTGAACTGCCTATGGTTTGCATTTGAATGCAAGATAGTAATCATCACTTCTGCCATCATGAAGATAATGTAAGAATCCAATTTTTGAGGTGTGTTCATTTTCTTTCAGCAAGCACCTAGTATAAGATCTCAGAGCTCAGATACTCCTTTGGAAGGTGAAGCCCCTGTAACCCACAATCCAGAAGGCCAGGTAAATATTCATAACATTTTAGAAAATTTAAACCGAAACTACATCAGCCCTTTACTGACAAGAGAGCCATAAGAGGAAAGTGCTCAGAGCAGAGTGTCAGGGTTGTCATCACATGTTTTCCCATGACTAAGCTACGATCTTGGCAAATCTGTCTTGTTGAGACTCTGTAAAGTGACCATGTACCAGGTTAGCCATAAAGTCTCTTCGGAAAGCATGAAATACACATCTTTTATTAACCCTACACTAAATTCAATGAGGCATTCATCTGTCCCAGGGAAGCTCAGGTACCTGGAGGAGAGGCAGACTTATACTCCACTAGACATAATACTAAATTTTGATGAATGCCATAACAGAAGTGCAATAAATTGTAAACACATACTCCATGTAGACTTAGCAGAGGCAAAGACTAATGCTGTTAGGATAGAGTAGTCTGAGGGAAAGCTTTATGAATGAGGTGCTAACTGAACCAGGTAGCAAAAAAAGAACCCTTTGCCAGAAGAAGGTGGAGAGAGAGGCAGTGAAGAGCTTGAGTGAAGGCAGAGAGAAAATTTACAAGAGCAGACTTTAAGTGTATCATTCAAGTCAGCTGAGAAGAGAAGGTTTCTGCAGGACCTATGGAAGGTTGGTGGAAGAAAGAATGGCATTCATTTAAAACAGTTCCATGAAAAGTATTATGAATAAGTTTCAAAGGACTTCAACGCAAGTGAAAGTTTCCAAGAATGAAGTGAAAAGCCGAGTTGGGTGCCACTGTCTCACTCCTGTAATCCTACTCAGGAGGCTGAGATTTGAGGATCTTAGTTTAAAGCCAGCCCAGGCAGGAAAGTCTTTAAGGCTCTTATTTCCAATTAACCATCAGAAAACTGGAAGTAGAACTGTGGCTCAAAGTGATAGAGTATTAGCCTTGAGTAAAAGAGTTCTCTGACAGCGCCTGGGCCCTGAGTTCAAACCCCACAACCAAATAAATAAGTAAATGAGTGAAGAGCATTTCCTCCAAGAGATAACCACTACTACTATATTTCCTCTCTATTTTTCTATCTAAAAATATAGTTTAACAGTTGATATCATTCTTTATGTATTAGTTTTATTTGTATTTTTCTCAGCCTATTGTGAGCACTATCTTACTTTTTTCATAGATATCTTTTGTTTTTGAAATAACAAATGAGAAAATATATCTTTACAGCAATATTTAGAGGCAGGAACATACATTGTGTTGGAGATTGAGCTTGACAAAGCCTTGGTTCCAAAGCGAATGCCTGAAGAATTAGCTGAAAGGTAAGTAGCAATCATTCTCACACTTCATTTGTACAAGCACTTAGATATGTGATAAAAACTCAATCACAAATGTAATTTCCTCTAGGCTAAGCAGCAGTTTTCTGTTGTCTTTTTATGTAGATGAGATTTCCTTTGTTATTATTGCTTTCTTATTACAAAAGTTGATTACAAAATTTCGTTTAGAAAATTGAGATCAGCAAAAAATATATGAAAACACCCAGATTTCTACTCATCTTACACATGTTACACACTTTTTGTATGTGTGCTGATCCCAAGGGTTGAACTCAAGGTTTGGGACCAGTCCCTAAGCTGCTTTTACTCAAGTCTAGTACTACTTGACCCACAGCTGTACTTCCATATTCTGTCATAGTTAATTGGCACTAAGAGTCTCATGAACTGGGAGCCAGCACCTCATTTCTGTAATCCTAGCTATTCAGGAGGCTGAGATCAGAGGATCATGGTTCAAAGCCAGCCCAGGCAGAAAAGTCCCATGAGACTTTTATCTCCAATTAACTACTCAAAACCCAGAAATGGCGCTATGGCTCAAAGTAGTAGAGTGCTAGCCTTGAACCAAAGAGTTCAGAGACACCATCCAGGTCCTAAATTCAAGTCCAATAACTGACAGAAAAATAAAAGATTCTCATGGACTTTCCTGCTTTGGCTGGCTTTAAACCATTATTGTCAGATCTCTTCCTCCTCAGTAGCTAGGATTCCAGGTATGTGCCCAGCTATGATAGCCACTTTTACCTTAGTGCCTGTCCTTCTGAAGTTATTTTAAAGCCCCTATAATACATACTCACACACACATCATACATATATAAACATAATTCTTAAAAACTTTTCATACTCTATCATCACGACCTCTGTCATCACTCTTTGAGTCCATCCAAATTCCCTAGCTATTTCACTATTCCTCACACATGCCAGGTATATTCTTATAGTAAAATGTTTACACTTACTGTTTCTAAGCCTAAAATATCTTTATCCTAATCTCTGCATGACTTGCTTCCTCTATGCCCTTATGTCTTTTGCTCAAACAGTGTGATCTCAATGAGGCCTTCCCACTCTAACAGCCCCAGTCCCAAACAGTCTGTCTGTCTCTCTCTACTATTTTTCTCTGTAGCACATTCCCCTACCACATTACTCTTATGTACCCTTTTTTGTCTTTCTTCCCCTACTAGAAAGTAAATCCACTAGAGCAAGGTTTTTGTCTGCAATTCTTAATGTTCTGTTCCGAGAGCTAACAAAGTACCTGATGGATAGTGGGCCTTTGATAGATACTGTGAATGAGTAAATCACCTCATTGAGGGAGGAACGCAGGAGGCTGAACAATCTAGTTGGAATGAGATATTTTGCTGCTTGTTATTTCATACCTTTAAATTCTTAATTATATGGATTAAAATAAATGACATAAAAATTATGGACAGAAATATGTAATTACCTAGGATCTTTTAAGAAAAAGTGAATTTGTAGGGTTGATTGCAGACTTCAGCAAAATACATGTTAGCAGGAATCTGAAACCATAAGGACAAAGAGTTGTAGCTTATTCCTCGTAAGTTCCAGTAAGGCCTCCTCTTCAGGGAAAGCAGAACTTTTAGCTCAAGTAGTTTGACAGTATCAAAAGACTCACTTTAAGTGTGACAGCATTGTTGTAATTTGTAAATCAGGAACAAGTGTACACTTTTCATCCTACAACGAAAGAAAAGCTTTTACTTGCCTATGCCACCAGGCTTCCAAATCTATGTGCTTTCAGAAACTGCCGAGGGCCTTCATTGCTTTCCAAACCCTGGGTGAAATAAATGCCCATTGGTGCACGCTGAAAAATCAAACCAAGGGCTGGGAATATGGCCTAGTGGCAAGAGTGCTTGCCTCCTACACATGAAGCTCTCAGTTCGATTCCCCAGCACCACATATATGGAAAACGGCCAGAAGTGGCGCTGTGGCTCAGGTGGCAGAGTGCTAGCCTTGAGCGGGAAGAAGCCAGGGACAGTGCTCAGGCCCTGAGTCCAAGGCCCAGGACTGGCCAAAAAAAAAAAAAAAAAATCAAACCAAGCTGGTCATTGTAAAGTCAGAGCTCAAGTGAGCCAAAAGTACAATGCAAACACTCTGAGTAGCTGCTTTCTAGCTCCCTTGTTACTGTCCATAGTCACCTACTTTTCTGTGTTCTCATGAGAGAATAGCATAGTGCTTGGTGTCCTTCACACAGACAGGCTGCAGGTGGAACACAATATAAACCAGAAAATAATCAAAATACATAACTGTATATATGTATATATATATGTATGTATATATATATACATATATATATATATATTCAAACCCACACATATATTGTAAGGTCTGTCCCCAGAGGGCTCCAGGCAGATGTCCCCACCTAGTTAAGTCTCCACCCAGTTACCTGGGTAACGGGCAGACCTGGAGGCATTTACCTCCCCCTTTCCCTGAGGTCACATTCTAATCCACCTGGCCACACCCTCCTGCCCCTGCCCTAGATAAGGCAGGGCTGGGTGGGGATCGCCCCTTCTCTCCCTTCTCTTCGCTGTACATCATCTCCGCCACAGGCCCAACAGTAATCAACTTTTCTCTCCTGCCTGAATACTGTGTGGCATTCTCCTTTACTGGTTACCTACTTTAAAAAACCTAACATATATGGTGCTGCAACTCAGATAGGTTCCCTGGTGGATTTGCTCTCCCATTTCTGGGGGGTCCAAGCTGCCTCCGGGACCTATTCTGCTGTCCTAAGCCCATCCAGAGGACCACCAAGGTAACTGCCTCCATGTCTGCTGGTTACCCAGTTAACTGGGTGGAGACTTAACTAGGTGGGAGCATCTGCATGGAGCCCTCTGGGGACGGACCTTACATATATATAATTTTTTCCTGATACAGGGTTAAGGAAATGATTCCTCCAAGGCCACCTCTTACCCGTCGAAGGGGAGGAGCTCAGAAGGCAAGTATGAAAGTGAAACTACAAGTAAGAAGATGCTCAGTGCATTTGAAAATGGTAGAACTTGTGAGTTCTCACACATTTTCATTCTTGGTTCCATTTGTGATCATTGGCATACAGTGCATAACATACAATTGTTATGCCCATGTCGCGAGGAGACCACCAAGAAGACCACTGAGAGCCAGATGTTCCGAAATGCAAAAGCAAGGCTTTATTCAGGTGAGCTGCAGCCTGGACCTCATCCTACCCGCCGACACAGCGGAGGTTAGGAGGAAGGCCATGAGCAGAGTTTCACATGGGTATTTAAAGGAAAAAAATCACAAAGTTACATAAACCAGGTGCAAGCAGGGTTGGGGTGCGAGGACAAATCTGATTGGCTCTGGGCTAGGGGTTCTCTAAAATTGGTCTGACGACATTCCAGGGCTGTCAACGTATCTGGAACGTTCCTGAACCAGTTGGGCCATCCGGGAAATGGGTTTTTATGGCCAGTTGGTTTCGGCACAAACAACTTTGTTCCTGGAATCTGTATAATGTCTAGTTAGATTCACCATAAACAAGCCATTTTCCGGGTTTTATGTACGTGTTGGTTTATTCTTAGCTTAACACAAACAACAAGATGGTTGCAGTTTCAAGATGGAGTCGTCCTAGTCTTTCATTCCCCCCTGCACTTGTGGACATGAAGCACAATCCTGTGTTTCAGGCCGTAAACTAAATTCCAATAGCTCTCTATCTGGAAGAGGTATAAACCTGCTTCACTGTCCCAATAAAGTAGATATTAAGGTAGTAGGCCATGGGGAATAGTTTCCTCTTCCTTTTTTTACAGTGGGGCCATGACCTCACGACTCTAGTAAGAGCAATAATAGTGGCCAGGGGCATTACAGTAGCTTGGACTGGAGGCTGGGGAAGATGTATAAATTCGAGTACCCACTATTCTATCATCCCCAAGCTGCCGGACCACCCCTAGGTAGGGTTTATGGGTTTCTAAGCTCTTTCCCTACCTACCAAAGCACCAACCATACATAGCAGGCCTAGCAAGGTAAAGTTAGCCAAGTCCATCTTTTGTTACATGGCCTCTGTTGTGGCTAATCTGCCACCAGGGTGGAATATCCTCTCTCACTGTGAATGAGTCCACCGGCTCCAGTCTCTTCAGAGGCGTGGGTGAAGAGAATCCAGGCCGCAGCTCTGTCCACCCTGAGTGCGGTGGGAGTTGTCAGCAGCAGGATGTAGGGTACCTTCCAACGTGGTTCTCTTGGTGGACCTGCAATAGGGCTCTGAGGGGGGATAAAAGCTCATAACAAATGCGATTGCAAGTTAGGAATTATGGGAGGGGATCCCAAATCTGATCCTAAGGCTACACATGAGCAAATTCAGGCTTTACATACAAAACTATCTCAGCGAGGGAATCAAGCAGTTAAAGATATATGAGATCTTTCTGATTAACATTTAGATGACATCACACAAGTCCCTTAGCCCTGCAGATGCAGGTACAGATAGTTTCACACTGATGCCCCAATTCTGACCCTATTTACCTATTTATATTATAGCCAATTTGATTACATACCAACTTTACTCATAAGCTCTAATTTTAAGACATACTGATACCATTTGCTACATACTCAAACTTTCTAGGGATTGTCTTTCTTACTTTTAACATGCCAAAACCTTTTAATCTAAAGAAAACATTTTTGCTTCCCCAATTCTCTTTCTAAAGTCTTTCCTTATACAGTTTAACATATCCCCACTCACACCATCTTTTACTTCCTCACGCCAGCAGCGACTTACTGGAACATTCTGTGACACTTGACTTTTTAAATCCCTTTCTTATTTTCCAAGGCTTACTATACTAACTTTCCTCTTTACAGTTTCTGGGGCTTCTTTGCTGCTAGAGTTTTAAACTGTCTACATTTTCTTTTCCTCTAGTTTGTAGAATCCGGTTTATCTCAACTACATCAAGGCAATTTACTGTGACTCTACCCACAGGCTGTTGGGGAAAACAAAGTTGGGGCAAGGGTCAGCCTGATGGGGACTGCTGCTCCTAAAAAGCCAGACCAGAGCCAACTATCATGAGTTACTATTTTAGAGTGGATTTCTCCAGTTTCTAGTGCCTCTAAGTGCCTAAGTTTGGCCAGTGGCATCTGTAAGATCCACCCTCAGGAGGGCTCCATGAAGATGCCCCCAGCCAGTTTAAATCTCTGTCCAGTTACCTTGGTACCTGGCACACCTGATGGCAGTTACCTCCCTTTCTTCTGAGGTCACACCCTAATCCATCTGGACACATTTTAATACTCTTGGACACACCTCCACCCCAGGCATTGCCTGGAAGTGACTCTCCAGCCTTTGAATTTAGCAGCAGGCCAGTCTGCTTGAAAATTTCTTACAATATACAATTTTCTTAGTAGAGCTAGTTAACTCCAGTCAACTCAAGAATGTCCCCCCAAAATTTTAGTTTCAGCAGATCCAGATTACTTTCCAGCAGAAATCAGCTGCTTGTGATAAGAGTCCCATTTGTTTTTACCAAGATAGGGCTACACAGGGTGAAGATGTAGATTCTTTTAGATGACTGTCAGACTGTCCTTGATAGCTTAACCTAAGTTAACCTAAGGCCTAACTTTAGTCAAATTTCCTTGTATTTTCCTGATTCCTTCTTAAGCACACTAGCTTTTGTAGGCTGGCACATCACTGAATGTCAACACAGCTTTAGGCAATCAATGGCCCTTGGGTCATTTTGCCAGGGCAATAAGTTTAAATCAGATATTTAAAACCAACATAGTAAGCTTGGCCTGTAAGCATTTCTCATAAGTGCAGTTTCTGTACACTGTTACCTCTGTTTTTCATGCCCCTAGTTTATCCTGTCTCATCTTCCCAAAAACAACTCTGATGGGGTTGATGGGCAAAGATCATCCATCTTCTGTAACTTCTTCAGGCTGACTCAGGGGCGTTGGCCTTACCTAGCCAGGAACCTATTGAGGTGCCAGACTTTGAAGTCAGGCCCCACCACGTGAACCCCATTTTAGAATCGAACCCTGAGCCAATCAGATTTGTACCTGTGTTCTAATCTTGCTTGCACAGCTGATTGTTGTAACCTTGTTCTTTGCCTTTATAAGCCCTGTGTAATCACAGCTCGGGGCTTCCTCCTAACCTCCGCTGTGTCGGTGGGTAGGACGAGGCCCGAGTTGGCAGCTCGTTAAATAAAGCCTTGCCTTGCTTTTGCATTTCAGAGTGTCTGAATCTCGGTGGTCTTCTTGGGGGTGGTCTTGCGACTTGGCACAACACCTATAACCTTAGTCTACTTTACCAAGGGGCTGCAGGGTCAGATGTCCATTAGGAGCTTTACTCCAAACTGGAAATTACATTCAACATTTAACTTAACTGTACAGACTTTTTGGGCTACCACAGTGTAGCCTTTTAACATTCTAGTTTGTAAAAGCTTTTTCCTGACTGGCTGGGGAACTGATCTCTGATGACCTAAAAAATGCCTACGTTACCTTTGCAGGCCTTTCACAGATTTCAATAAGGACACAATCTCAGGTCTACAAGCTTTCTTTCCTGAACAGATGTAGCAGCTTAAAATTCTCACTGCCAGTCAGGGCTTTGAGTAGATGCAGGGGGTCGGGATTTTAAACTATCCTCTCATTTGACACACTTAGCTTTACTACCCACTATCACAGATGACTGGCAAGTTCCTGTCCAGTTATAAAGTAGATAGACATGGGCAATAAAAGGCATGCTTACAAACTATTCTTCTAGGACCTCCCAGCTCTGATTAACTTTTGAAAGGCCAAAAAGGAGTGACTCTAGGATCTGACACCGTCTCTGTCATCCAAGCAGTGGCTTACTGCCTCTGGATGCACAATCACTCTGTCCCAGGAATAACTTTTCCATGCTGGTATAAATGCACCTTTGGCATTTCTCTTGGTCCATCACTGGACTTGGACTCAGGGCCTGAGTGCTGTCCCTCAGCTCTCCAGCTCAAGACTAGCACCCTACCACTTTGAGCCTCAAAGCAACTCACGACTCTGTTCCCAGCACTTCTCCTGGCCAACTGGACACAAAGACTCTCACAGGGACCTTTCTCTGCCCGGCTGGCTTCAAACCGCAGATTTCAGATCAATGAGTCTTACAAGAGGCCACTTTACTCCAATTAAAAGCAACAAGGTGGTCCACATAGAAATAGTTTTTTAAGCATGCTCTTACCTGGAACTTATTAAGGGCCAATGTTACATCTTGACAAACTTGTAGGGGTCATCTGTCCTTCTCTGTGGGCCTGCTGGAAATTGTTACAAAGAACCTACAGAGAAACTGGAATAGCAATTAAACATTTTGGTAGCTATAATTCTCCTTTTCTCACTTTGTAATAATCATTTAGGACAATTTTACTTCCCAATTTCTTATCTAGAAATGTATTCTTGATTTGCAAGGCCTTTTACTAACCTCTGTTTAACACTACCACTTTAGCTCTTATCTGCATTGGAAAAACTCTGAAGCTTATAGGCATTCTGAAATCAGGTACCGCCCTTTGCCTCAGGGCTGCTTTTTTAAAAAAGAGCCTCTCTTTTTTTTTTCTCTCTCTCTCTCTTCAGTCCCAGTTACAGCATGGCATGAAGACCTTTGACCTCAAATGACAATTTTTCCTTAATGCAAGAATTACAATTACAGAATTAGAAATACTTATACATTCAGCTTTTCAATAAATTAGTGAGAAATGTTAGCCCATTTTGCCATTTCTTCCTACATACATAGAGTTAATGAGAGTTTACTCCTATCCCCATTAGTTTAATATATGTCCTTTGAAATCCAAATTACAAAAATAGCACAGGAATCAAATCACATCAGGTAAATAAACCTTTTAACCATTTTAAAAGACTTTTCCAATTCTTAGTACCTCAAGGGGCAGTTTTAAAAATTCCAGCCAGGGGCTGGGGATATGGCCTAGAGGCAAGAGAGCTTGCCTCATATACGTGAGGCCCTGGGTTTGATTCCCCAGCACCACATATACAGAAAAGGGCCAGAAGTGGCACTGTGGCTCAAGTGGCAGAGTGCTAGCCTTGAGCAAAAGGAAGCCAGGGACAGTGCTCAGGCCCTGAGTCCAAGGCCCAGGACTGGCCAAAAAAAAAAAAAAAATTCCAGCCAAATCATTCATTTTTACCACCAGGTTTCCAAAGTTCACCTGAAAACAAAAGAGACAAAAGAGAGGCCTCCATTGGCCTGTCCTACTGAACAGCCTGTCTCCATCCTACTCCTCAGAGCTTGATGAACTGTCTTGGTGCTGGCTTGTCCTCTTCCACCATGAATGGACACCCCATTATGGCTATCCCACCATGTGGATTCCCTCCAGGGCCTGTGCCACCACGTGTGCCGGCTAAGCTGTACCATTGCCAGATCACCCCTTGTTGTGCCAAGTCGCAAGACCACCCCCAAGAAGACCACCGAGATTCAGACACTCCGAAATGCAAAAGCAAGGCAAGGCTTTATTTAACGAGCTGCCAACTCGGGCCTTGTCCTACCCACCAACACAGCGGAGGTTAGGAGGAAGCCCCGAGCTGTGATTACACAGGGCTTATAAAGGCAAAGAACAAGGTTACAACAATCAGGTGTGCAAGCAAGATTAGGACACAGGTACAAATCTGATTGGCTCAGGGTTTAATTCTAAAATGGGGTTCACGTGGTGGGGCCTGACTTCAAAGTCTGGCACCTCACCCTCACTCCTGAGGATAGGCACACAGGCCCATCCTAGGTCTTTTTTTTTTTTGTCCTTTCCTATTTGTCTCTGACTGAGAAACCCAAGCAGTTTTTTTTTCTTTTTCTAACAGTGATAAGCCTTTACATCAAAATTTCTGACACTTAACCCTGATTTTTTAAAGAAACAATTTTTTAATTGTAGTTCCTTTCTAAAACAATGTAATAATCCTTTAAAGCATTTGGTAATGCCCAAACTTGATGACCATTTGGATTTTAAACTTAAACTCACTCAATTTTACATCATGCTAACAGTCTTGAACATGTTCACACTCACACACGCACACACACACACATATTCAAAAGATCTTAAAGCGCGCAAAATAAACATCGGCCATACATTTTCCAGTGGCAGGCGGTATTTTTGCCAATCTTACTCCTGCAACGCCCAAATTTTAAGACAAAGCTTTTAACAAATGATTTTTAGCATTGTCCAGCCTCATTTTCCAGTGCTTGATAGTTTTAACAAAACATTTTAGCACACCAAATAATTTTCTGCTGAAGAAGGCTGGGTGGGGGTCACCCAGAGTTCTTTTTGTGGACACTCACATTCTGATTGTGAGCTGTTGCCTGTACATCTTTCCAGTGAGCTAAACATAAATCCAAGGGGGTAGAGGGAGTCTGTCCCATTTTGTCTGTCACAGTCAGGAGATACACAAAACAGAGAACAGTCCAGACCAGCCCTATAATAATACAAGCAATTTGTTTTTCCTTTTTCTGCAACACAATCTTTTCTAGTATCTGATTGGATTTACTATTTCTTTCTTTCCTAATTCACCACCGGACCTAGTCTCCTCAGTACTCAATCTCGTCCTAGGCCCTTCTGCTTTCAATTAAACTTTCTCTTTTACATCAAAGTCCAATTAACCACATCATTCAGACTAGTCCATAAAATAACAAGAGGTAAAACAATTCCAATAAAACAGAAAAGACAATACATACAGGAACTAAATATGCCATAAACAATCTACTAATTTATAAACTGACGGCACCAACAAACACAGAATAAGGTAACAAAACAGGCTATGCATGTTTGACACAAAATAGACTGTC